>NW_008614282.1:0-7500 GCF_000691845.1 Merops nubicus | reverse complement strand
TGGCTCATCAACTTAAAATGCTTAAAAATTTCTCTGACTCATTGAGCTACTTACAGTAGGGCAACCTATGGCTTCTTTCAGATCTATTTGCCTCACGTCTTACCCTCGAGACTACGCAGAAACTGTTCTGTTTTTCCTCCATATTCCTCAGCTTGCTCCGAGGGCTGCTGCGGAGCACCGGGAAGTGCGGTGCTGGTGCTGGGCTGCAGCTGCACAGCTGGCAGCCACATTTGGTGCTAATGGCATGCTTTGAAGGGTGATGTCAGTAGAAGATCAGCATACGTAATGGGGTGGGAGGTTTTTAGCATCTGTACCTGCTCTGCTACCTTCGGAAGCCCAGTAACTTCAGTGGTCGTGCTAAGGCATTGCACATTCAAGGAGTAAGAGAGGCAAGTGGGAGCTTTGGCCCAAGTCTCAGACAACAGATGCTGGAGACAATAAAACCTTCTCAGAAAAGGAAGGTGATTATTGCAGTTTTCTAGCCAACAATTACTATGCTCTTATAAATTATGTTGATGTCCATGATATAACACACATTGCTGAGCACATGATAGCTGTCGTGGGCTGCCATTGACTTCCCTGCTGACGCCTGACGCACTTCTTGTAGCCCATTTTATTTAGCCTGGAGTACAAAGGTGCTCTGCAAAATGAGATCTGCCTTGATATCATGTAATGTACAGTCTGTCTCTGAGTCCCCTAGCTTTCTCTGCAATATTCTGCTGTAAATCAGAGCCATAGCCCCTTAGATTTCACTGTCTTAATCTAACATTTGAAAATGGTGCCAGCCAAAAAGCCATTTGCATGGGTGGGTTTGCCAAGATATACTTAGAAATTTTTATGAAGAACTAGCACCAAAAATGTAGTTTTCTCTCCTTTCAAGTCCCAACCTCTTTTGAAACATCTCTCGCTGCCTTTCTGTTATCATTTAATTTCCACATGCGCAAATACAGGATTCATTCCCAGTTCTCTTGACTATAACATATCAACCCTCTCGCTAACATCCTTAACCTCTGCCCCTGGAAAACTAATCATCTCTCTTGTTAGCTCAGTCCCTTTTAGAGATGGCAGTGCACAAAGCACACCAACACTTCTCTACTGTAAGTAGAGAAGTGATGCTTCTCTCTACTTGGTTTGTTCCACAGCTTCCACACTGATTTGTGTTGTACAATTCAATCTTCTGAATCACCCTTAATGACATCTATTATCTAAAATCCATGGGGCACCACTACTTCACTTCATCCCTTAATTACACCACCTCTCTCTTTTCATACCTGCTCTTATACTTACCCAGTCACTGCCCTTAATGTCATCCTATTTCTCCTGTACTAAGCCTCCAAAGTACTCATCCAGCGACGCATGCAGCTGGCTCTGTCCTCCCGCCGAACCGCTGAGAGTGCTCGTGAGGAGTGTTTTCTTGCCTCCTTTCCTCAAACAAAAGCAATCTTTAGATTGTAACAGAGAGTAGAGGAAGGCATTATGGGTTAAACTGCCGTGGTTGGGGGGGGTGTCTACCTATTCATTCTGGATTTAGATACACTATTTATACAGAGAGGAATTTTGAATTTTGATGTTCAGACATGCCTAAGGTTTGTTAAGAGTTGAATTTACCCTGAGAGTCAATGGACTTTTTGAAAATGCCAGCTCTTTTAGCTAGTGTGTCAACAGAGGTTTTCTTCAGGTTGGAGAAAGTTCCTGTTCAGCCCTATGCATGGGGGTTGATCACAATAAAGTTAGATTTTTCTAGTATATTAGTATGCTTTATAACAGTACAACAGCCAGTCATTCATCAAGATGCAACGAAGCACACCTAAGTTTTCTAGAAGCTTCCCATTCATGTGATACTGAATTCTTGACTATTAATAATAGTAAAAACAAATGAAAGTCCTTTCAGACAGCAGACGCTGTATCAGGAGAGTTCATTATTTAGAGCACAAGTGAGTTGGCAGACCTAGTATTGTTTATTAGAATGATGTTCCACATAAAAGGTAGTTTAGAAGTCATATTTTTAAAAATAATTTTTGCATAGATCCTCCTCCTCCTCCAGGATTTTAAGTCAGAATAGAGACTTATTGATTATTCTGGCTTCAAGGATCAGTAAGAGGTTAATTAGGGGCTGATAAAAAGTTCTCTGGGCAGGGGTCAAGTCTTTGTATGTATTTGCACCATGACTAATGCAGTGTCCCACTGAGCCTACAAGGGCTGTGGTGTTTTTCCATGATGTAAATAATATCAAACTGTAGTTTAGAAAGTGTGAAAATGGGTTTGATGGCAATTTTGAAATCTTTACTTTTTTAAGAGCTGTTTTCTGAATTTCTGGGACAATTTGAATGCAGCAAAAGTGGTGTTTTCTCATTGTGATTTCTTCAGAGAGTTTTTGTCAGTGACAGAGTTTTCCTGTACTGACATAAATATAATCTCAGACTTAGCAGAGATCCTTCTGCGGTCTGTAGAGCCCTGTGGATCAAACCATCAAGCAGACAGAAATGCTTATGTCTCTTCTGTGTGTTTGGATCTTTTTTTCTCATTGGAGCCAAGATGTGTGAAGCGAATGTACCTGAAGAGATGAGCACATCTTTCCACTTCCCCTAGGTGGTAGGAGGGATTTTGAACCATGAACCTTGAAGTTCATATGGAAGATCTATCCTTCATCCTCCTTCTTAGTAAATTATTATTTGCATTTTGCAGACCACTGAGGGAATAAGGGTCACATCAATGGCATGCAAGCATCTCCTCTAGCATTTATTACATGCAGGCTTGACAGACAGCATGATGGTGGCATGGTGATGAGGAGGCATAGCCTCAAATAAGTTGCTGTAGGTGTCTGATACTGTGATTTCTTAGTGTTCCTGGTAACTCTGTGCAGACTCATGAGTTCATGTGCCCCTACGTATGAAGAAATAAGAAGGATCATCTTGCTCTTCATGACAAGGCTTGGTCCTGCTGCTTTCCACCTTAAAGAGAAATAGGACAGCAAGAGAAGCTAATGGCAACAAACAGTAGAAAATAATAGCTAGAAAGAATATATGGGTTTTGCAACATTTAAATTAACTCTGAAAATATTCCTTCAAATGTTACTTCCACTAGCTGTCTATGGCAAACCTGTTCATACATGTTTACAAATATGGCATTTCTGTTCATACATGTTTACAAAACTAAAAAGCCAGTTGTGTGATGAGTCTTAAGAGCTTGAAACTGGCCTTGCAGAGGCTGATACATAGATATGCAATCCTCTAAATAAAATTTGACCTTTTAATCACCAAGAAATGGTGTCTGTCCCTGGTTTGCCAAATGGCTTTGCGCTTGTTCTGGTGAATAATGATTTTCTTGTTGCCTTTTTCCTCTTCCCTACCCTAAAAATAGTTGCTCAAATAACTAAATTTATTTTGAGTCTCTGCTAAGTTTGTTGTGTCTCCTTCTCTTTCTTTAGCTCAGGTGCAAAAAGTATCCCTAAAAGCTAGAAGGCAAACCATTCTCAAATCAATATTGAACCATCAGCTGCCTTCTATCATCACCCCCCATATCTCTTCTATGGCTTTATATAGAAATACTACAGGCTTAATTTCTCTCTGTCATCTTGTACTTTGTTCATTCCTGCAGGTTGTAATGTCTATGCACAACCTGCTAATGGAGCCTGAAATATCTGCATGGTCTAGCATGGCAGAGGATGTCTTTGCATTTCACTCATGGCTTTTGCTGCTGCTGATACCTTCACTCTTCATTCAGATTTCTTTGCTTTGATCCAGGCCAAAAAGTGATTATAGATTGTGTCCACTGGCAAATCTGGCTTGCCTTCATGCTTCCTTGGGACTCGTGAACGTGGCCAGTACAACAGGAGAAGACCTCCAGCCAGTGTGGCAGCCCACAGGCCCTCCAGGCCGTCCAGAGGCGTCTGGTAATTGGCGAAAAATCCCATGTCAGTCATGGCTTACTAAATGCACGCTGTAACTTTGTCTCTTCCTTCTCTTCTCTGCTATGGGGATTTGAGCAGGATACAGGAAAGAAAATAAAAGTGGCATTTTCTACAGGAAATGGCCCTCATGACTATGTCTCTGCTAATAATTACAGAGCTGGTTTTATTTTGTTCAATGCACTGCCTCGGATTTTGGATCCACATCAAGAGCAGCATATGCTCTCCAAACTAAAATATGTGCATATCTGATTTTTGACAAAAAAATTATTTAATTGATCTCTTCCTACCCTCTCCCCTCCCCTTCATTCTCTTCCTTCCTTTTTTACCCATTTCTTTACTAATTCCATAATATAGTAAGCCCCCTATTATGAAAGAAATCCGAATTAATTTAAATATAAAATATAAAGAATTAACCTTACAGCAAAACAGATAACAGAAAAAAGAGCTAGTTTTTCTTCTGTCAAGTGACAGCCTCCTCGTTTATTATCATTTTAACAAATTAAGTTGCAAAATTGGCATTATTTCAGAACTGTATAAAATGTAATGACTTTGTGAAATATATTGAATTTTTCAAGTATTAAAAATCTCCTAGTTTTGAAAATGAATCACTGGAAATGATCCTTAAGAATCCGAAGTTTTTTTTTTTTTTTGTGCTATTTCTATACTATGCCTGCACAAAATCTAATGGCATTTGCTGAGTTAATCCCGGATATTCCATTGTTTTGGTATTTGTACCCTGTTAGTTAAATACAACATGTGTGAGAAAATCAAAGGGAAGAGATGTTGTTAAAATACAAGAAAACATTTATCCCTCAGATGTAAGAAATACTCATCAACCAAAATAAATCTGGCTTAAACTCTTTAAGTCTTAAATAAGTTTTAAGTTAAAGTAAGTTTTCAGTCTTCAATCTCTCTGACCCTGAAGGTATATTTTTGTGTGTGTGTGCACAGGTGTGTGTCTGTGTGTAAGAGAACAGCGTGCACTAAAATTAAATTCCTTAAAACCTTGTTTTAAGGAACACTGAATGCTGATCTGTAATGGCTATTGGACAAGTGGATCTGAATTAGACGCATTGTGTACAATGAAGCAGTTGTAGAAACTACAGGGATGAACTTCATCTGTAACACACGTTTCTCAGTGCCAGTGGGCTCTTGGCAAAGGCCAGGTCAGAAGACCACAGGGCAAGAGAAGCGTGTTTCCGAAGGGGGCAGAGAATGGGACCTGAGGTGGGAATTGCCACTGTCTAGTGTTCCAGCAGGATGGAAAGGAGGCCAGAGAGGGTCAGAACCCACAGGATGGAGGCTGTTACCTGATGAGGTCATTGTCACAAATGTTATAACTTAAAAATAGGGGCTCTTCTCAAAAATGAAGACGATGCATAGATGTGGGAAGAACCACGTGAATATTTCTCCCTCAAGCTTGCTCTCTTCAGACTTGTTCACCTACTGTGTGAGTCTTCAAGTCTCTGTGCCATGGGCCACTTGCTAGAAAATTGGTGAAGCCTCGGTGCGTGCATGATAAAACTTGCCATTTTTTTTCTCAGTCCTTGCCAGTGTTTTCTCTCCACAAAAGCCTCTGGAACCATTACTAACACATTAACATGTCTTTCTGAGTACCACCTCTGTTCTCTCTCATGCCTTTGCCTGTCCTTCGACTACATCTGTGTTTTTGCCCTTTGAGAGAGTGCCCTTTTTTCTGTTGGCAGCCCTTGCATAGGTGTAGTGTGTTGTGCTGCCTCTCTTCTCTGTCTCACTCAATTCTCTTTTCTGCTGATGAGACCCATGTTGCTTTGGCAGAAAAACTAAAATACAGTAGTTCATCAATCCAAAATCCACAATGATGCACTTGTCTGACAGTGGGGGTTTGGCTGAAGGTGATTTTGACTATGAGCCTGACTTTTTTTCTCTTGGAAGTAAAAAAGAACTGCAAGACTTCACGTCTGCTATAGATTTTGCAAAATATGTAAAAAAAAAATCTGTCTTTATTGGTGGAGATTATAGAGAAATTGCTTGAATTGAGGAGATATGGTGATAAGCACTGGTGCTGGTGCTAATGCATGTCCTCACTTGGAAATGATGGGTGCTGTGTGTCTCATTCTTTGGGGACACAGGGATTGCAAGCCCAGAGGCAAAAAGACTGTTGCAAGAAATCACTAACTCGTGCCACCATGCTAGTGTCCTGCAGCATGTTCAAAGTAGAGAGACATGTGGCTGCAGGAGAAATGCCTGGGTCTTTTATAGTTTTGCAGATGTGTCTGGAGACAAGTGACGGGAAAAAAGTTCATCTATTCTGGACATAATAACAATCCACACCACAATGGACTGCAAGCAGTTTGGCAAGGCGCCTGCTCTCCCCTTCCTCTAATAGTCCATTTCAAAATGACTTAAAATGTTGTTGAAAATTCACTATTAAAACCAAGTGAAACTCAGCCTTTTCTATAAGAATTCCTCTTGTACTTTTTTGGTAACATAAAAGCTGATCTCGGTGTCCTTGGGTAAAATCTATGTTCCTTGCAATATTGAACATGATGATCCTTGCCCTGAAGGCTTCTGCCCTTCACACTAGCAGTGCCTGTATGCTGTCAGCACTGGAATAATGGCAAATCATCTGGAAGCCCTCTGGAATCACTTTGTCTTAAAAAGGTCATATTTAAGAGTGAAAAAAAAAAAGAAATTGGATAATCCATTTGTAACTTCACTTGGAAAGGGTTGGCATCCAATAGAGAACGGACACATAAAGATACTTGTGCCCTCCTCCCTTTGGGTAGTGATTTAGTGTGCCATGTTTATAGCCCTTTTGCAGCCAACCCGTGCCTAAAATCAAAACAAGCTACAGCAGCAGCGGCCAAACATCAGGGTAGGGATGATGTCTGAGCATGCCCGTGGCTGGGAGAGGAGCCCACGCTTCCCTTGAAGTTCCAGCATCAAAGATGAGGAATAACTCTTTTCTCCGTGTTCCAGTTTCACACATCATCTGAGGATCCTTTGGCAGCAACAGTTGGCCCGAGCCTTGGAGCAGCAGCTGGTGAGTCCAGAAGCGGAGCCGTGATGCCCGTGGCATCAGATGTACAGAGAACCCTTCTAAGCGATATTTTGAGGTTTCAGCATTTATGTGGACCTAATTATAAGACACTCATTTCTTTCGTAGGCTGTGTGTCTGATTATGCACAGTAGCAGACCTGAGTTGTTCCTGGCTGCACTTTAAGGAGAAGATGTGATCGGCAGCACGGGGCAACATGATACAGGTTTAGCCCCTGAGCAGGCCAGGAGACTGAACTGCAGCTCAGATGAGCTGTTGCTGGCTTTTCCCTTGATTTGATGTTGGACAAGTCACTTAACCTCTCTGTGCAGAAGTGGTGCCATGATTAAAGTGGCATTACAAGCACCTGCTTGAAGGGCCTCTGGGTATTAGAGTATGGTGAGTACTTCAAGATCTCTGTCTACTTGTGAATGCACATGCATACATCTATATATGTGTATGTGTGCGTGTGATGTATGTAATGCATTTATTTTATACAAATATACATAAAAATATATATAAATCCTCACACATAAATATTTGTGTATATATAGAATCATAGAATCCTTTC
>NW_008614281.1:0-12736 GCF_000691845.1 Merops nubicus | reverse complement strand
GGCAGGGAGAGCGTTTTCCTCAGGGCAAGAGCAGCCTGCAGGCACAAATGCTCACCCAGGATGTGTGACACTGCAGAAGATATTTCAGGGATAATAACATCAGCTATTATTAGCTTATTAATAACACTGAAAGGATTTCAAAGTGGCTGAATTTACAGCTACATTAGGTTTCCCCACCAGAAGGCAAAAGAAGGAGTCGGGGTGGAGGGGGGAGAATAAAAGGATTTAAGCTGAAGGATAGTGTTTTTGAAAAAAGCAGAAGCAGTATCAGTTGGCCTTGGCTGTATTTGGGCTGGTAAATGACAGGAATTACAGTCATGGGAGGATTTGGATCCTGGAGCAGCTCTGCAGCAGGCCAGGCTTGAAAAAAAACCCACCAAAATAAAAACCCCACCAAAAAAGCAGGGCAGGTTGTTTGTGGTTTAAGCTGGAGCTGAATCACTTTGCAACAGGATGATATGATGTGGTACCTGCTGGAAAGGGCCCAGGTGCAGTGACCACTTGTCTTGGGTGCTCAGATGGAGTTCCTGGAGGATCTAAGCCCCAGGGGAGCTGGAGTAACTGATCTGACAGCAGCTGACATGTGCTGGGCTCTGCTGCTGGCTGCACCTCTCTGTGGCAGAGCCAGCCTGGGGTGCAAATCCATGGGTGCAAATCAGTGCAGCTGGCATGCAGGGCAGTAGGGTGCAGCCAACCTCTCAAACAAGCATGTCTTGGCAGAGCTTCCACTGACCTCACCTAAACCTGCTGCAGACCCACATGTGGAAGCTGTTTTACATTCATTTCTTCAGTGCATGAAGTGCTTATAATCAAAAAACCTGTTTGTTGGTTAAAAAGGAAAGGTTTCTAGTGCTGGCTCACCAGACTGGTGGCTTAGGCAAGTGCAACAAGACGAGCCAGCTTTGCGTGCACCCAAGAGCTGAGCCTTTCCCCTCCCAACTCCTCCCTCCCTTCACTACCAGCAGTGCTCATGAACAGCTCCTGTGTTACAGGTGGACATCTGGTCCCTGGGCATCATGGTGATAGAAATGATAGATGGTGAACCCCCTTACTTCAACGAGCCGCCGCTGCAGGCCATGCGCCGCATCCGGGACAACCTGCCCCCCAGGGTGAAGGACATGCACAAGGTCAGACCCCACGGGGGCAGGGGGGCTTGTACAAAGGGTTAATAAAGCCACAGCCACACACTTCCCTGCCCAAGGGGCAAATTCCAGCTTTAAGGGCCTGCCTTTAGCAGTGGGTCTTCTGCAGAACTCTCAGGGAGGGCGTGAGGCCAAAGCCATCACCAAGCCCTGGTCTTCTTGTGCTCAGCCCTGGCTTTGCTTTTGCAGTGTGACAGCAAAGGGAGCTGAGCAGAAGCTCATGCTCCATGTGCTTCCCAGAGCAAGGCAGCACAGCAGCCGTGCTGCAGAGGGCTTGGTACATCCATGCCCCATCCCCAAGCCTTTGGGTACCAGCCTTTTTGGATGTCCTGCTACAAATCAGACCCGAGCCCTCAGCGTGTGTGAATGCTTTTCTCACTCACCACATGCAAAGCTGTGCAGAGCACCATGTCCTGCACTGAGAGCCAAATATTTTCAACACCAATGGCACATAGAAAACACACATTCCTTCAGCTTGGTGTGTCCCCTGTCCTCCCAAGAACAGCAGGCTGCAGAGACCTGTAGGCTAGAAACAGGCTGGTGTCTTTGTCCCCTCCTAACACCAGTGTGATGTTGCAGGTCTCCTCGGTCCTCCGGGGCTTCTTGGACTCAATGCTGGTGCGGGAGCCCCTGCAGAGAGGCACAGCCCAGGAGCTGCTGAGACACCCCTTTCTCAAGCTGGCTGGGCCCCCTTCCTGCATCATTCCCCTCATGAGGCAGCACAGGCACCGCTGAAGCCGACGACTTTCAGGAGGAGCTCGGGGCAGACTCTGGGGAGCAGCCACGCAGGAAACCTGGCAGGCATGTGGGAACAGCGGGCAGAGAGGAGCCAGACTGGCCCTGCAGAAACAACGTGGTGTCTAAAACCCTAAGGAGGTGCCCCCTGGGGCTGCAGGGGCCTGAGGAGCAGTCCTGGCCCCCAGCTGGGCGGCCACGCTCCACCGCGGACCGTCGCTCCCCAGCGCTCTGCTCTTCTGGGCCATCCAGGCAGAAGGCACCAAACTCAAAACAAGGTTGGGTTGGTAGAGGATAGCACAACCAGAGTGCAACACCAGAATTTTATGGCAGGCTACAGCACTTCTATTTCAGAAGAACACTTTTCTGACAAAAAAAAAAAAAAAGCACTTTTTAATCTCAGTCATAGCAGCGCAATGTATTTTACAACAGATTTGTAATTTTCTGTACAGTACTTTTTGATAATTTGCAGTACTTTGTCACGTAACTGTTGTGTTAGTTGAAGTAGTGTGTAACTTAGCAAGAATTTGAGAAGAAAGTTTCCTACTTTTTTAACCCTTTTGAAAAAAAAAAAAAGAAAAAAATAAAACACCCAAAACACCTTTAGGAAGCGAGAAGGTTTTGCAGAGTTTACTGACAGAGCAGCCTGGAGCACTGGCAGCCTGGCTGGGGGTCCTCATCCCCCTGGTGATGGAGCTGCTGTGGAACACTGGTGGTCATCAGGGTCTCCCTCCCCGTGTCTCAAGTGGTGGGAGTTGATGCATCTGGCCTGCCTTTGCTGAAGGGTCTCCTCCCGCCGTGGTGGTCCCGTCATCCCCTGCCACCAGGAGGCCAGTTTTGTCATCACAAAACCCTCCAGTACTCCTGTGGAGGGGACAGCAGGAGTCTGTCTGTCCATCCACCTGCTTGGAGGTGTCCCCCAGAGCCCGGGCAGACCATGGAGAAGTCGTGCTGCTCTGAAGACCTTTCTGAATGTTGATGCAACAGTTGACTACTACGGTACAATTCTGTGTTATTTGTTGGATGACTTTGCATGTTAACTGTAGGCCTGAATAGATTTGCCTTTAAAATTTTTTTAGAAGTGCTTCATAATTATTTGAATGAGAAATGAATTTTATTTATTAACGAGGAATTCTTTTTAATTATGTATGATACAAAAGCCATGTTTTTGAAGGTTTGATTTTTTTTTCTTACTGACCTCATTTTAGAGTATCATTAAGAAACACAAAGCCAATTTTATGAAAACAGTTTCTTTTTATTATGGAATTTCATAGTAAATAAATTAATTGTTATTTATTGTAGTAAATTATAAGCAAACATCTCAGCCTGGCAGGAGCCCTTTCTTAAAGACCTTCCTCCAGGATAAAAGCATTGCCAATAAAGAAGCTCATTTAGTACTGCCCTTAAAAGGCTAAATATTTGAAGGGAGAGAAACAATGAAAAAGAGAAGATAAACATGAACACTGAATAACTTCTTACGTCTGTCTTACTCTTCTTACCCCTGTTTGCACATTTGAAGAAGACACTACAGACAACACATTTGGCTCCTGCTGCCCCACCACGAGCATGGTCCCAGGACCCAGCAGAGCCCAGCACCCGCCCTGTTCTGAGGTGTCTCTGGTTTGTAGGCTTGACAACTCAGGAAAACAGGCTGCACCAGTGAAGGCCATGACATGCAGGCAAAACTGTCCTAACTAGCCACAGAAATTAACTTTTGTAACCATCTTTGAATAAGAAAGGGGTTGGGGGTGGTGGGGTTTTTTTTTCTTCAATATTCAGCACATTTTAGGCTGTGCAAGTGAAGAATTTTCTGCAACTTTCTTATCATTCAATACTTTGAACAGTATTCATCGAGTTTACTGGAAGTTTTGTCGATTTCAAAGAGGTTTTTTTGTGAACACCAACGACTGGTGAGACAAATGCACATGCAAGTTAAATAAATTAATTAATAAATGCTTTAGTTTTCAGCGTGGGTATTTTTTTTCCCCCCAACCCTTATTTCTGTTTGCTAAATCTGACTCTGTCACTGGGTGAAAAAAATAAGAAAAAAAGATGGTCCATGTATATGATATATACAAAGAACTCCAGGAAGACCTTACCTGCTGAAACCTTTCCACTTCTCTTTTGCTGTGCCATAAATAATCCCTACTTTCTTTTTGCCTTCACATCCTTAATTTTTGGCTCATCACCACTCCTCTCACACCTACTGACACCATTCCTCCCAGGCTCTCCAGCAGCATCAGTCAGCTAATGAACCTACAATATTATTTTGCCCTCTTAAGCATCTTCAAGACTTTCAGATGAGGTTTTTCTATCACTTTTGGTTGCTGACATCAGTAAATGTTTCAAAACGCATTAGCCATCACTCCAAAAAAAACCCCAAACAAATGCTTACCTTCAGCTGTTTCACCCACAACACTCAAAATAAAGCCAGAGCCAGGGAAAAAATAAGCAGGGAATAACCATGGCCTGTTACCTTGGGCTACACAGTTGGCTGAGCCATGTTCATCACCTCTGCAAATTTGTTCCTTGGGTAACCTCTGTAGGAGCTTCCCAGATCTCATCACCTGCATCCTGATGGCTCTTGCAGCTTTCTCCTGGTCCTTGCAGTGTCCACATTGCACAAGCCTTTTCCTCCATCACTTACCACCTCATGGACTGTGCAGTCTTGCCCTTGATGGGCATCTCAGCAAAAAAAAAGTAAGACTACAATTTTGACTTTTTAGATACCTGATGTTGGGAGCATCCATTCACCCAGAAGACATCTTCATATGGCCAGTTACTCTGAGCACTTACTCCTGCCTGTCACTAAGGAACAATGGCTTTTTCTGAGGTCAACAGTTCTGAAAATACTCACAAATACTCCTAATTTTAGTAGCAGAGGCTGGGGCATGTACTGAGTGTGTAACTCTCCTCCTCTGCAGTACATCAGTCATTTATAATTAAAGTTCAAATCATAAGTATTTTTAAAGTTGTTAACACTGCTTTAGTAAGTGCTTAATTATTACAGGTCCTTACAGAGCTCAGTAGGGTGATCAGTTCCTTATATTTATCCACCTTTATTAGTGTGTTCATAAATACCTATAAAGCAAAGTGTTCAAGGTAGCAGCTAGCTCATAAGAAGCCATCGATGAAGGAAAACTAAATCTAAAATGAAATCACAATAAAAGTGCTGCTCAATATGCTGCTGTAGTTTGATGGGCAGAAGTTGGCCAGTTTTTATGACCTCTCCCATCAATATTTTTCAAAAATAGGCTTGGAAAGCTTAAATTGATAGAAAATTCAGATCAAATTCAGAAAATAATTGGTAGCAAGAGAATGGAAAGAATTAAAAGATTCAGAGGGTTTTCTTTCAACAGCTTAAGTAACTTTTTTCTTAAAACAAGTCTTCCCAAAAAAAAAAGAGAGAAGAAAATCACTTCAGTCCAACATAAAATTACTTTCTATCTTAATGTCAGAAAACCAAGACATTAGTTTCTGACAGCTTACAGACACTTTGCACCTGCAGGTGATGCCCAGTGCTACCTAAGGGAAACCTCTATCCCCTGACATGAAAAGCAGCCCAAGTTCTGAAGGTATTATGGGCATAAGGTCCCAAGGGCTGCATCAGTTTTTGGGGGTTATCCTCTCGTCAGATGGATGATGCCACCACTTCAGTGCATTGGCCAGTCCTCAAGCAGTGAGATAAGTCAAGGACAGTTTCCCATGAGTGGTGAAGACAATGTTCTCCTTGGGTGCCTCTGGTGTGACTGCCCTCACAGCATCACTACAGGCTGAATTAAATTTACTTTGCAAAGCCATAAAAAAGCCATAGATTAGCATGTTTTCCCTCTCAAAAGCATGTTTGAGGGCATCTCCTTGTTACACCAAGCAGGTCTTGCCCACTTTCTGCAAACAGGGAAGTGATAACATGACCTACAAGGGTGCTAAAACACACGAGCAGCTTTACTTGGACACAACAAACCCCCAACTGCTCCAAAAAACAGCCTGGAGATACGTTCAACCAGCAACTCCATCCATCAGCCAACATCTCTCCTAAGAATGACACTACAGTAGCTAAGCCAAGCCCCACATTTTGTTCCTTCAAACAGTTCCATCTAAGCCCTGAGCTGTAGCTTCAAGGGAGCCCAAGAAAGGCTAAAGACAGACCATCAAATGCTGCAGGGGTGCAGAGCAGTGGGTCTCCCACCTCCTGCTCTGGTCTTGAGTTGACCCCTCACCAGCTGTGGACAATCCTTCCTGCCTCCAAATCCACTCTGCAAAATAAGCATGACTTCTGCAGGGTGTAAGAAACTACAGAGCAGATGGGATTGGCACCAATGGCTGGTACAAGGAGCTGTCACATGACTTAAAAGCAGGAGGTCAAGAGGAAGGTGGATAAAGACTTTGCTTGGTTGTATATTTTGGAATACATCTATTCTGCCTCTGCCACCAGCTATGCAATGGCCACAGTGCAAGGCTGGATGTACCCAAGGGTCACAGAAAACAACAGGGACAATCAAGTCTACTGGTAGAGTCATCCCTTCATTGGGTTAAGAATTGGGGAGGGGGAGGGCAGCTTCAGAAATCAAAAACACTTATGACAATGCTGATGTGCATTTCTGTATCTGTGCAAAGCTTCTACTGAAGGCAACTCAAAGGGAACAATCTCTTTTTTTGTCATCCATCTTTAAAGTTTCAGTATCCACACTGATATGCAACTAACCCAAGCTTGAAAGGAGAAAAAACAAACTAAACCACCAAAAAAACAACCCCCAAGGGGCTCTCCTAGAGAGCATGGCACAGAGGAAAAAACATGATCCTCTTTCTTGTTTCCAGCCACAATGTCCTTCTCTTCCCCCATTTCTCACAATGTCCCAAGATTTTTTCATCTCTAATTATGCTCAACCGAACCAGCCGAAATTGCTCCTTCTGACACCAAAGACTTGCAGCTCACGGGGAGCAAACCAGCCAGGTAGGACCAGCCTCTTACTGACTGGGATGTCTCCAGTTTGGTTCCATTTCCATCCCCATCCTGCCACCAGGTGCTGCCCCACCACTGCTCCCCCAACAAAACCAAACCACCCCATCGCTGGCTCTGCCTTCCCAAAGACAACGGAGGAGCCCCTTTGGCAGCTGCAGCTCAGCTGTTTGCTTCCTTTTTTTAATTTAATAATTTTTGGATGTCAAATACAGGAGCAGCTGTTCCAGGCTGATGGGAGCTGGCTGGGAGAGCCTTTCTGGCTGGAGGGCAGACAAGAGTGAGGCAGGACAAAGCTGATAACCGTGGCCCCTCTCTATTAAGGATGAACCTTTAATCCTTTTATTCCCCGTCCCACCACCTATGGCTTTTTCTGGCTGCCTCTAAAAGAACCTTTTCTTTTTTCTAAAATAATCAGCTCCTTGTAGGCCATGGCACTTGGTCAACCCAAAGCCTGCCCAGAACATTTTAACAAGAGTTTTAAAAGAAAAGGGCAAAGCCACGAGCATCATTAGCACAGTAATTTTGCTTCTTGCATCCAAATGAGAAAACAAAAGCCAAGGATAACACAGAAACAATACCAGGAATAAGACAGGACTTTAGGAATGTTCTTGCTGCATCCACCATCATCAATTAAAATAAAAAAAAAAGCCAACATAAAAAGCAGTTGAGTGTCTCCTCTTGCACTTTTCAACATTGAAATTACCATTTTTCTTTGCTTATTACCCTGTTTTAAGCTAACAGAGGACTGTATGAGTCCCTCTTTAGATCAAATCAGTTCAAGAATGTCTTTTCCAAACCCTAAACTAGCACAAGGCCTGGACTAACTCTTCCTGCAGTAACACCAGAGCCAAGGCTTCAGTGGGAACTGGAGGGGACCAGACTGAAACTGCCCACAAAACGTGTAAGAAAAACAGTTGAGTTATTAGAATATTAAAAATAACCAACAAATCCCAGCATACACATCTTCACCAAAAATACTGCTAGAATAAATCCAGTGTTTAACATCCATTCAGATAATGTATTTTTACCCTGATTCCATTAGATCTCACATGTGAAATTACACCATTGCAAAACAAGAAGGCAGATCAAGTATTACATATGTACATGGTTTAATTCATTTTAAAAATCATCTACATTTCAGGATATACTCGAAGGGTTCCTTAATATTTTTGTTACATTAGATGATACCTGAATAATCTGCATAGTAACTTTTAACATTTCAGTTTTCTGTGTTTTGTTTCATTGTGAAAATATCAGTTGCAATTAGCAATGTAACATCTCAACGACAATCACAACACGTGCAGGATGTCCAGCCAGAAGCATTTCTCAGTTGACTTGCAGTAGCATGGCACTTGATAATTTATCAATACTCATTTTTTTTTCTTTTTTTTTTTTTTTGACCATTTTTAAGTTCAGTAAAGATGTGGCTCAAGAAGCAAAAACAAACTTTCTTCCCTCAGTCTCAAGTGTGGGGTCAGCTCCTTTAGCTGGCTGAGATTTGCTTCACAGAAGTTATTCCAGCTTCTACCAGCTTGAGGTATTTTTTTTTTTTAGGCTTTTTTCTAAGTTGTGGGGTTTTTTTTAAGCATGCCTGTGTCGCCTTCATGCTTTCTTTAACATGAGTGCAAACTTCAGGGATGTGGTTTGAGTCCCTGTATTAGAGGGACCTCTTTGCAAGGGCTGTTTGCCAGCACAGACGTGAGTGGAGAGGGCTGAGTGCTGCCCAGAGGAGCACACTGGGGAGGGAAACATCTCTCAAGAGGAGAGGGGAAAAAAAAAAAAGATCATTTTGCCCCAGTGTTAAACTGACATGTGAAGCATTTCTATTTCCAGCTGCTTAAGAAGGTATTCATACCACCTACTGCCACAAGACTCCTAAAATCAGGTGTTCTGAGTCTTCCTACAGAGACAGCTCCCTCTCTGCACTGACTATATATTAAAGAGTAGCCTTAAGCTGTGTCTCTCCTTGAAACACCCATGGTCAAGTGTTGTGAATACCATCTCTTGCCCCTCCCATAACCTTTCCTCACCCTTTGAAAAAAGTGCTTTTGCTTGTTCTACCTGATAAATACTTGGGCTGCTTGATCCTGTCCCCTAGCCCATGTGTTTGTACTGAGATCTGTCCCGAGGAATTTGCACTTGATTGGCTGTCAGCTTGTGGTGGATGTGGTAAACACAGAGGGTTATCACGATAACCAACCCCAGAATCAGGCCCAAAATCAGAGGCAGGGTTTCTTCTAACTGCTCCCTCTGGTCCACTGGGCACTTGTGTTCTGCAGGGAAAGGAAAAAGCAAAAAACAGAGAGAAAAAGAGAGAGATGAATGAGCCATTGCAAATCTGAACTCTGGCTGCAGTGGCAAACTGACCTCCCTGGAGTCACAGCTCCAGGCTGGGGGTCTCTGCACAGCAAAAAGAGCCACAGCAGCAAGAAGAGCCAGCAACAGTCACCAGAGTCCCAGGGAGAAAATAACTGCTTGGGCTGAAAGTGAAGTCAGAGTCACACACAGGGTTTGGAGGGAGAGGTGACATCTACTGAACCAGCCAATGCCATGGCAAAAACCACTTTCGTGCCCATAAGCTCCTCTTCAGGTCTCTGCCACACCAGTACAGCCATGGCCCATGGGAATGGGACAGCAAAAGCCCCAGTTTCCTGACCATGGCTGAACATCTGCTCTGTTTATTTAATTAGAGTCTATAAATATTGTGTCGTTATACCTCAACATCAGTAAGTCTTTAATCCCAGACTGAACTTGCTCACCACCTATGAATCCCTGTCATGGTCTAATAAAGCACTAGAGATTAATAGTAACCACAGCTACAAGGGGAAAACACTTTCCCATTTAGCTTGCAAAGGCCACCAAGGTTAGGAAACACATTATGCTGGTAATCCCTGTTCAGTTCCCCTACACCTCCAAAGTCTATTGCAGGCCTGAATGACAGGATCATGATTTATCTTTCCCACCCTACTCCTTATCTGTGCTGATGGGCAGGCAGAGCCAGTGCTGCCAGACCAGAAAGAAGAAAAGAAGTGCCAACTCTAGGGGGAAAAAAAGGAAAAGGTTATAGGGTAGAGGAGCCATGGTGCTCTGGTCCCAGGATCATCTTCTCCACAGTACTGGAACTGTACTGAAAGCAATGAAAACAACAACTACTTAAAAAAAGGAAAAAAACCCAGCTGCATATTAGATGAGCAGATACAAAGGGCACCACTAATGCCACCCATTGCTAAAGGCCATCCAGATGAGTTCCTCCAACAGCTGACAGCATGAGACACATCTTCAAGAACCACAAATGCTCTGCAAATCTAAGGCTATATAGTAAAGAGCAAGAAAATCTCAGAGACCCCCCCAGACCCAGGCAGGAGGTGACAGCAGGGACGTATCTGCAGTGGTGCTGGCACCTCCAGGAGCTCTGTCACCTCCATCAGGCTCCAAGTGATGCCATCAGGGAACGTTCTGAGCTGCAAATGAAGTGAAAGAAAAAAAGCAAAAGTGAAATGTAGTCTAATGAACAAACCAAAAGTCATTTCTGGTTCCAGTTGCTCACTCTTTCACCAGAGGAGTGATTAATCACCAGGACTGTGGTACAGGCAATTCAGCAGTTGCTGCAATGCAGTGGTTTTATTTGTTTGTATTAAGGAGAAAGAGGGAAAAAAAAACCCTGATTATTATTTAACTCCCAAAATTGAGTTTCTAGAGCATTACAAAATTCTTCCAACTTTAGGATGGTAGTGGCCTGACCAGACTTGCAGCACCAAGGCTGGTCACAGTCGTTTGTTTTGCTTGGGCAACAGCTGGGAATTCAAATACTGCAAGACACAGCAGCAGGTTGGCATCCCCAGACCTGACCATGGGAAAGGCTGTGCACAGGCAGTGCCCTGGGGCCAGGGGTGCTCAGACCCCTGACTGAAACAAGCTGTCAATGCAACTGAGGGCATTCACTGGGCTCAAACACGGCAGCTTTGCCCACATGCCTTTCCTTATACAAGAAGGATGCTGCGTTTGCAGGGGAACAGGGTGAACGAGGGGCAAAACTAAGAGCACCAGTGCTGCAACACAGAGGACTAACCCAGCTCCACAGCACCTGCTCTGCTTGCAGGATTTGAATTCCCAGCTTCTGCCCAGGCAAAACGACTGCAGAGCCCACAGTGTGCCAGAGGACATGGCCAACACTCTGATGCTCACAGAAAGCCACAGCTGTGTTGTCTGAGTCACAACTCAAAAAGGTGTCAATTCTTGCAAGAAGCCCAGGAAGACAGTTCTTTATCCTGACACCTTTTAAAGAGGATTAAAAGGAAAAAAAAGCCCACAGGGGGGTGAAAAAAAAAGTCACAGCAAAGCTCAGTCTCCAGCAGCAGCACATCCACAAACCCCGCTGCACTTCCCCGGGCAACCTCCTGCCTTCCCAACGCTTGGTCCTCACCAGACACATCCCCTTCCTCCTTTTGGAGCAGGCCACCAAAAGTCTGGGCTCCTCAGAGAGGGTGGGGGGAATGGGGCTGTGGGGGACCCAGCCTGGAGGGACAACCCCAAACATCTGCAGCAGAACCAAGGCTCTCCAGATGCTGACTGCTAGGAGGATGAGTTTGTATTTTAACATCTGTGTAACATTAAAACACATCATGTTACAACAGATTAAAAATATTTTTACATGTATAACAATGTGCCTTAACATTTATACAGCATTTTTCACCCAAAGGGTTCAGAGCATTGCACAGGTGTCAGGATCCACAACCCTGCAGGGAGGCAGGGAAGGGGCAGTGCTCCTGGTCTAGCAGCAAAAGGGGAGCAGGAGGGAAGGCTGCATAAACTCCACGGAAGACCCAAATTCAGACACTCAAGCACAGTGCAGGCAGGTGGGCTGGCATCAGCACTGGAAAGTGCTGTGTATTTTAAACCAACACCTCCTGCAGGGACAGCCCTTTCTCCCAAATTTCCCCAGGTATTTCACTCCGGCTCACCAGGATCTCAGCATGTCCCAAAGTGCTGGATTTCACCTTCAGCCCAGGAAGAGCACGAAGGTGCCTGGCCAGTTTTAATTCAGTGACAAGTTCAGGTGATGTCAGTTTTGCTGCACTCCCAGTGAGCCCAGCAGGGTGACCCCTTTGCCCCTGTAGCCCCATCCCATGGGAGAAGGGCCGGGGGAGGACCCGAAGGAGGCGTTTTGGTCTGTTCCTCATTGTTCTTCTGTGCCACACTCCCTCTGAGGCTGCGCTCACGTACCACCACCGTTTCTATGGTGAGTGCTCATCCCATTTCAGCAGCAGGCTGTGCAACCACCCGACAGGCCCCTTGCCTTGCTCCAGCATCCTTCTGCAGAACAAACAGCAGCGCCGCCAGAGGAACGGCAGCGGGCCCGCCAGAGGAATGGCAGCGGCTCCCCGCAGCCACCACCACCAGCCCAGGAGCTGCCCCAAAGGGTGGGGAAACAGCTCCCTTGGGTCTGCTGGACTAGGGGGCATTTTTGAGAAGGGGGTTTCTAAGTCATTAGCTTGAGCAAAAAAAGAGAAACCCAACCAAACAGCACTGGGTGCCTTTTCAAATGTGGCCACCTACTTGGTGCCAAGGACCGCTGAGGAAATGTGGCCCTCATCTGAGGCAGCTCAGAGGGGGATGAGAACTCCCAGGATCCTAGTCCCTAACTCAGCCTCTGTATCAGTATTTTGCATTAATTGCAATTAAAATTAAAAGAGCTGACCATTTCTGTGCGGTTCTTCTAGAAATTTAAATCTTCTCTTCATCCAGCTCTTTTTTTTTTTTTTAACTGATCTTTTAAGGTGTAAAATGTACATTTGCCCTGTTAACAAAAAAAGAAAAATTAAAAAAAATTAAATTTCCTGAGCTCTGAATGAAAAATTTGCTCTGCTGCTTCTGTATTGAAAAAGGTTTATAATTT
>NW_008614280.1:2086-2798 GCF_000691845.1 Merops nubicus | reverse complement strand
CCTGGAGAGAGTATGATTCAGTCGGGAGCCTAACGGAAAGCAGGTAACCCCAAGTTTCCTGGCTCTGCTGAGAGGGTATTAGGGGAGAGTCACAATCAGCAACTGCTTGCAGGGCTAGGCCCTGTACTCTGAGAGCAGCGCCTGAACATTTTTACTCCCAGCCAGATTTCTGTGTGAAAGCGACAACGTGCCTGGAGAGAGTATGTTTCAGTCTGGAGCCTAAAGGAAAACCGCCCAGTTTCCTGGCTCTGTTGAGAGGGTATTAGGGGAATTTCACAACCGATAACTGTATTTAGGGCTAGGCCCTTTCCTCTTAGAAGAGGACCTGGACGTTTTCACTCCCAGCCAGATTTCTCCGTGGAATTGCCGACGTGCCTGGAGAGTGTATTTGTCAGTCTGCAGCCTAAAGGAAAGCATCTAACCGCAAGTTTCCTGGCTCTGCTGAGAGATTATAAGGGGAGTGTCACAACCGATAACTGCATTTAGGGCTAGGCCCTTTCCTCTTACAAGAGGACCTGGACGTTTTCACTCCCAGCCAGATTTCTCCTTGAAAGTGCTGACGTGCCTGGAGAGAGTATGTTTCCGGCTGGAGCCTAAAGGAAAGGAAGTAGCCCTAGGTTTCCTTCCTCTACTGAGAGGGTATTAGAGGACTGTCACAACCAGCAACTGCATTCAGGGCTTGGCTGGTTTTTCTGACAGCAGGACGCGGCAG
>NW_008614280.1:955-1180 GCF_000691845.1 Merops nubicus | reverse complement strand
ATGAGGGGATCCTCACTATCAGCCACTGCATCCAGGGCTACGCCTTTTCCTCTGAGAGCAGGACCTGGACGTTTTCAATCAAAGCCATATTTATCTCTGAAAGCGCCGATGTGCCTGGAGAGAGTATGATTGAGTCTGGAGCCTAAAGGAAAGCAGGTAACCCCAAGTTTCCTGGCTCTGCTGAGAGAGTATTAGGGGACTGTCTCAGCCAACAACTGCCTTCAG
>NW_008614280.1:0-627 GCF_000691845.1 Merops nubicus | reverse complement strand
GTATTAGGGGAATGTCACAACCGATAACTGGATTTATGGCTAGGCCCTTTACTCTGAGAGCAGGACCTGGACGTTTTCAATCCCAGCCAGATTTCTCTCTGAAAGCGCCGACGTGCCTGGAGAGAGTGTGATTGAGTCTGGAGCCTAAAGGAAAGCAGGTAACCCCCAGTTTCCTGGCTCTACTGAGAGAGTATTAGGGACTGTCATAACCAGCAACTGCATTCAGGGCTAGCTCCTTTCCTCTTAGAACAGGAACTGGACATTTTCACGCCCAGACAGATTTCTTCTTGAAAGCGCCAACGTGCCTGGAGAGAGTATGATTCAGTCTGGAGCCTAAAGGAAAGCAGGTAACCCCAAGTTTCCTGGCTCTGCTGAGAGAGTATTAGGGGACAGTGAGAACCAGCAACTGCATTCAGAGCTAGCAACTTTCCTGGAAGTGCAGGGCTGGATGTTTTCATTAACAGAGCCGGACGCTGAACGATGGTTTTTGTTTCAGCCTGGAGCGTAAAGGAAAGGAGGTAGCCCCAAGTTTCTGGCTCTGCTGAGAGGGTATTAGGGGAATGTCACAACCAGCAACTGCATTCAGGGCTAGGTCCCTTGCTCTTAGAGCACGACCTGGACGTTTTC
>NW_008614279.1:0-10578 GCF_000691845.1 Merops nubicus | reverse complement strand
TTCAGCAGAGCACATCTCCTCACTGTCTCCTCTATCACTTGGTGGAAGAAGATGTCAGCAATGCATTCTAGGAACCTCTTGGATTGTTTACATCCTGCTGTGTTGTCTTTCCAGCAGATAATGGGTGATTGAAGTCCCCCAGGAGGACCAGGGCCTGCAAATGTGAGGATGTTTCTACTTTTCTGTAAAGTGCCTCATCTACTTGTTCTTCCTGGTTGGGTAGCCTACAGCAGACACCCACTACAGTGTCACCTTTGTCTGTCCTCTCTTTAATCACAACCCATAGAGTTTCAGTTAGCTCCTCATCCATCCCAGGCAGAGCTCCATGCACTCCTTCAGCTTTCTCACATAAAACACAGCTTCTCTGTACATCTTCCCTTCCTGTCTTCCCTAAAGAGCCCATATCCCACTAATGCAGCACTCTTGTCATGGAAGTCATACCATGATCTCAGCAAGATCATAGCCCTGCAATCACACACAAGTGTCTACTCATCATGCTTATTCCCATTGCTGGGTACTTGAGTGTACAGGCATTTTAAAGAGGCACCCCAGCACATGAAGGTCTTGGAGAGACTTTGAGGGATTACTCTATACTTGTGCTTTGTAGGCACTTCAGAGCTCACATCTGAGTGCCCCATCCCCATTTTGTTATCTTTGTGATCTCTTGCCATCACACCAACCCATGCCCTTCGCTCAGCAATCCTCTCTGTCACGTCCTCACAGGACTGCCTCTCCCTCCCCCATCCTTCTCAATTTAAAGCCCTCCTTATGAGTTCAGCCATCCTATTACTGAACATATCTTTGCCCCAACTAGTGAGGTGGATCGTACCTATCTCAAGCAGATGCTGATCTTCAAATGGGTTTCCATGGTCATAGAACCCAAAACCCTGTCACCAACAGCCAGTTATTTCAGATCTGCAGCTAATTATTGACTTACCCTATTAATACCCTTCTCCTCACAGCCTTTCCCCTCACAGGCAGTATTGAAGAGAACACCACTTGAGCCTACATGACCTTGATTATCACCCCCAGAATTCTGTAGTCACTTTTAGTACTGTCCAGGTTTCCCCTGGCAATACCTTTTGTGTCCACATGGAATAAGAGCATGGTGTGTAGCAGCCAAAGGCCGAGGTGAGTTTTGGCAATTCCTCCATAATGTCCTGAATCCTGGTCCCTGGTACGCAACAAACTTCTCTAGGTGCTTGGTTGTGTTGACAGATGGGTGCCTCTATACCCTGCAACACGAAGTCACCCAATCTGATGGCTCACCCTTTCTTCCTGGTAGTCTTACGCACTTTGGGATTAGGTGGGGCAGGTTCTTTGCTTGTAGGCACATATGGCATCTCTTGAACTTTGAGGATGGTGACACTATTCTGCAACTGTAAGCAATTACATGGGGCAGGCGCTTTCCTCTTTCTGTAAAAAGTGACCAGCTTCTATTCTTCCTCTTTTCCAGAATTTTCACTTACATTGATGGTGGTGGTAGACACTGCCTCCTTCTATTCTACAGGTGGGGTGTGAGGCTTTTCAGGTTGTCGATTGTCAGAGAATATCCTGTCTATTTCCCTTTCATCTTCTCTGATGCTCATCTCTTCCTTTAATTGCTTCATCTGATGGCACAACTCCTCCATGACAGCTCACCTCCTGCAGGACAGAGGTGCTTTTCTCCTGGCCTCAGAGACAGACCTCAGGCACTCCCTCCAACCTGGAACTTGTACAGCCAAATTTGCTGCCAGGCAGCAACTCGGTAGTGCTCAGTCTGTGGTGAAGCCTCTACCCTCGCAGGGACAGCTGCTCCAACATTTACTGAGGCAACTGCCCTGTGGCGTGTTGCCACCATGTATCAGATAATTACAGCAGTACAATTTCTCTTGAGGTCCCCTTCAACATCCCCTTCTTTATCTCCTTCTGTGTGAATTGCAGCATCCATTGACTGCCTCTGTTAGCAGTGCTCACAGCACATTAAAACTATATATTCCAAACTTGAGGGCATCACGGAATACAGTTGCTCCAAGCATAACTTGAAATATAATTGTATATTCTTGGAAACATTAAAGAAACCCTTACTGCTTAGCTTCACATGGATCTCCTTCTGTTTCTTTTACTAGACCTTGCAAAAGGAGAGTCTCTTCTTCATGACTGCACATCTGGAAGTCCACTGAGGGAGCACTCAATTACTTGGTGCTTAGAACATGGATAAGAGAGAGTTTTCACACCTATACATCATTGAGTTAGCAGGAAAAGTGAGAATTCCTTCATTCCAGACTTTTTATAAGCTTATTTAAAGAAATGCACAAAGAAGAACCTCAGACAGACATTTTGCTAAAGTGGAATTAAAGCAGAGGATGCACAAAAAATACCCCTAGTAAAAAGGACAGTAAAGGATAGTAAAAGATGATAGTAAAGATAGCAAAAAAAAAAAAAAAAAAAAAAGAAAAGTAAGGCTAACTAATTGTCTTAAGGAATTGAGTTAGGGTAAAACATACAAGAAAGCTGAACTTCTGGAAAGTTAAACAGAGTTGTCTCCCAGACTAAGTGTTGTGGTTTAACCTTAGCTGAAAACTAAACACCACGCAGCCTCTTGCCCACTGTTCCCCTTGTTCTGTATAGGTAACGGACAGACAGACTTCTGCAGTTGAAGTGGGGGGACCCTCATGAATTCTTTAGTGCTACCTCAAGATATAAGACAGCAATTTCCAGATTATTTTCTTCCTATGGAAGATACTCTCTACCTTCCTCTACTGTTTTAATGACAGCTTAAGCACCTCTAAGGAGTAAATGGGATGTTCAAATTTCCCCAGCTGGACAACTATGTGGTAGTTTTTGTCTAGACACCACATAGGATCCAGAAAGATCACACAAGGAGATGATTATAATATAAGCTCCAGAGGAGATTTGCACCTTTCTGGACTGGCAAGTGTAGGACCATAAGGTTAATTTGAAATAACTGAAATGACATTAGATGTTCATGTTCAGATAACTGAATTAAGCTGTAAAGTAGGAGAGAATTCAGCTGTATCTGTAGGTTCATACTGGTAAGGGTTTGCCTGTGAGGCAGGAAAGTTTCCTAAATTCCCATTATGATTAATCAAGAGAAAGAGATTCACCTTGACCATCAAGTGAAACCACTGTCTCTGTCTGTTGCCATAAGCTGAGACATCATAAATTGAGCTCCTACTCCTAGAAAGATTAACATGCATCTCAGCTTTCAGTTTCATCCCACAATTTCAAGAACCTATTTAACTCATGCACCATAAGAATAAAAGATAGGGATGAGACATACAGAACTGGAAGTATGGCAAAGCAGTAACAACAAAAAAAAGTGGTTATCTAGCCCTGTGTATTTGCAAATAGATTCAATTCACTACCCTAAGGTAAGGGCTTACATTCAGAGGAATAAATCTGGGCCATTATTCTGAACCTATGTTAATGACTGGTATATGGAATTGTAAACCTAAATCCTCTGGTAGGCTGTGGGTATCTGTCTGTAAATTTTGTTTGTTGTTTTCTTCATGTCCTAACACAGTTGCAATCGGTTCAGCTTTCACTTCTGCTTTTACAAAGTAATCTAACAAGCCCTATGATTCGCTAGGGAGCCAGCGGGCCTACCTTCATGGCATGAAATTACATGACATGGAGTCTTATGGTCGTTCTCACGTGGGATTTACTACAGAACAGAACCTCATTGCTGTAGGAGATTAACTTAATTGTTGTCATGAAGTGCCTTTATCACACCAGGGGAAATAGTATTGATATAATTGATGTCCTCCTGTTGAATATAGAATAATGATTGGATTGTTGCAATATATTATCTAACACTTATCAAACCTGAACAAAATGATCTTGTAATTTTATTCCTATTGTTTTATTGGTAAGAACGACATGAAATCTGCAAGTCCCCCCAGGTGCAGAAACTGAAAGAATGTGTGAAAGTAAAACTGGAGTTCAGTTGTGGTACATGGTGAGAGATGAAATCTAAAGCAACAGAGATTAAGAATCATTGGTAGCTTATAAGGAGAAATTATGTGATTAGTGGGACAAAACCATCAATAATCCATTTTATTTGTTCAGACTTCCACTAAAGGGACATATTCTAGCTTGTGGATGCATACTAAAAGCACACGAGTACACATTGCCATAAAAATAAGGAATGTACTTGTGTGCGTGCAGGCACATATGTACATGCCTGCTTATATTTTGTATGTAAGCATAATAATATAACATATAATTACATCTAAATGCATTATTTGTATCCTTTTAAAGTTATGTACTTAAATTTATGTTATAAACATATTTGTGTATTATGTAATGGAAAGATATTATGATGTCTCTTGGCTATGTATTTATAATATATAAAATTTTGTTGGATAGCACTGATGGATCTCAGCCTGGCCTAAGTGGACTATGGACTACGTAACATAAAACCAGTAGAACCTCTCTGGAGATGCTTATGATATCAATAGTCAAGGCAGATAGAGAAAAATGTCATCAGGCTAACAATTTTTAAAGGGAATTTTTTAAAAAAAGAAATAGTGTACAGTGTGTCCTTATCTACTTTTCACATGGTAACCTCACCGCCCACACTCCTTTGTCTTGCTGCCTCACCAAGTCTGCTGTACAGCTCTGATTTATGACAAGTTCTCTCTTGTTTTTTTTACCAGCCATGAGGAAACTCTGCCTCTCTTTGAACACAGCATGCTCCAAAAAAGTCACAAATAAGCAACTTACTGTATTATTTGCTCTACACTAAGTTCCCAGCTCTTTCTGCCCCCTAACAGTGGGAGAATTTCTCTTGTGCTCCTTACAGGTCTCCTACATACAACTGCATTTTTTTTTACCTATGTATTTGGTCACACACTATTATTACTATGCACAAATGGTAAGCCTACAAACCGCATGTTCCTAAAATATTTTGCTATAAAATAGATTTATTACATACAGGCTATCCTTTTTTCATTACCAGACATTTAGCCTGTGAAACAGTCCTTGAAAGGGAAGAGAAAACATATGACAACGAGTAATTTGCAAGAGCTGGATCTGCTCCAGTGAACAATAGCATTACCTGAGATAGTCTCAAAGTCCAACAGTGAGCTCATAGGTCAGACAATACCAGACCTCCTTCAAATAGGTAAATGGCTTCTCTCGAGCACTTTATACTTCTATAGAAGTCTGTTTGTCATCTCGTTGAAATAAGTAGAGAAGGCAGGAAATCCAAAGAATGAGAAACCTGTGGAAAAATACAGCAGAAGAAAAAGAAAGCATTTAAATCTCTCTGGACCTAACTAATTACGAAGTGAAAAAGACTAATGTCTCCAGTTTAAGTAAATCATTAGTAATTTTCTGCACTAAAAAAAATAGCTGAGTTCACAGAGATGTGATAAAGATTTAAGATCATTAAGTGCCTAAGTGTAATGTAAGATATAGTAGGAAATGTTCTTAAAAGGCAAATGCAGTAACAAAAACTCCCCATTGCATTTAGTAGATAATAAATGAGATTCCTCTGAGTTAACCTTTCACCTGTAGATTTCAGGGAAATGGCAAAGATGTTTTTCAGAAGACTTGAGTAGGGAGGGATAAAAACTAGAAGAATGATAGTTCAAATTATTCTGCAAGGTATGGTATGGATATAATGAAACACTGTAGAGGGTTCTAACTTCACCATGAAGATAATGTGTGTATGTAACACAGAAGGTCAGGGGTCCTTTAACATTAAAACTAGAAAAACATGAAGCAGACAGGCTTGATATGTAGCTTCTATAGTCAAAATGCATCTGATATACTTTTATTAATTTCAGATTCCTTTATTAACAAAGTACACTTAATAGAAGCATGATGATAAGAAACACACTGTCATTATTGATAAATTAAACACAGAGAAAATGTAAACAGCACTAAATGGAATTATGCGTCCCCTTAGAAAGACAGGTAGGTTGAAACCTATGTAATGGTTTGAAAACAAACCAGCGAGAGACTCCAAGTCAGAAATACAATTTAATAAGAAAAAATAAATAAATAAAAGCAATAATACAAAGGAAAACCACAAACAGAGTCAGAATACAACCTGACACTCTGTAGTTAGGGTGGTGGTAGCAGTCCAGATGAAGCAGTGGTCTCGTAGAAAAGATCTGGTAGCTCTTGTCCTCTGGAAATCCAGTGGGTAAGCCCCCCTGTGCTGTACTGAACCCCAGTTTATATCCAGGTGGGAGCACTTGGCTCCTCCCCCTGGGCGGAGCATCTCACAATGGGTTGATATCAGTCTATGAGTCATGCAGTGGGTCCTTGATGGTCCATTAAACAGAAATAGCTCCTGGGGGAGCTCTGTATGAGTCATGGGGCGAGGCATGGATGGGCCCATTAACAGGGAGGACTCCTCCTTGCTGGGTGGGAAAGGTGTTAACATCTCCCCTGACCTTGAACTTCTTTCCTTATCTGTTATAGCCTGGGGTGTGAGGTCTGTCCTGGGCAGCTGCTACCCATGATTTTCTTAACAGCCCATGAGCACTGACATAGAGAGTATAGAATATACAGTTTTGGTTCTACCCACATAAGGATACACTGGTCCCAGCCCCTGTAACCATGACAAACCTACCATCACACTTGAAACATTTCCTGCAGACATCTGAAAGCTAACATGAGTACTCCTGCAGACTGATTCTTCTAAAACTAAAATATTTACTGAAAATTAATTTCAAATACTAGCTTTCTTTGTGCTGTTTACAATATATTTGTGGATTGTTTCTTGCCTTATTTTTTTTTTCTTCTATTCAGTCAAGGCAGAAAAGAATTCTACATGTTTTATGGACTTCATCACTAGAGCACTAATTGGGTGTTTGCATGTCAAAATATTGTAGCAATTTGCGGATCAAATTTAATCACTGAGAAAAAAAAATCTTATGGATTGTATTTTAACTTCCCAAACTGCTCTTGGACATCTTTGAAGCAAAGTGAAAAGCAAATTTTGGCATATCTTTCATCTGTAAGAATTTTTTTTGCATAGCTACGTTTCTCAGAAAGCAGCTAAACATTCCATCTCTCTAGTACGGAACATACGACAAGTATTCACATCTCCAGATGGAAAGGATAGGATTTCAATGGCTTATATTTCCAGCCTGTTGCCTTATAATTTTGTAGGCCCTGATTCAGGCATGCACGTAAATTTATCTTTAAGCATCTGCCTTCATCTCATTAAGCACATGTTTAAGTCTTTTCTTGAAAAGGGATGCTTTCCGGAAAAGAGATCTTGAGTGATGCTATTCTCTGCTTCTGACACTGAATTTAGCCAATAAGTCTTGCAAGCTGCAATTTAGAAAAAAAAAAAAAAGTTTCTTACTTTGAAATTAGCTTGCTACATCTGGTGAATTTTCTCTCTCTCTCTTTTTTTTTTCTTTTAAGGGATGAAAGAAATTTGTGATACTTGCAGTTGTATGTGTCACACACTTCCTCCTCTGTTCTCTTCTTCTATTGTTCTAATGCTTCCTCTACTGTTCTCACAGTGTTTGAATGTTATTGATACCCTCAGACTTTAAAAATACAAAGATAAGTTTAGTGAGCACAGTTCATTTTCTTCACAAAACTTCTGTTCTTTTTATCATATTTGTTAGTGTCGTAACACCAACTCTTTTTGTGTAACCGTCAGAGGAAGAAAAAGAGGTTGTGTTATGGTAAACAGCAGACCATATGTAGTTGCTAAAGGATTTAATAAGGTAGGAGTGCACAGCCAACACTAGGGATAAAGGCCTGCTCCAGTCTGTATCTAAACCAATGAGAAAACTCAGCTTGTTTAACTTCATTAAATAAATTCACTACTAGAAGCCTAGCTGCCTATAGTCTCTAAAGAGATCTTTGATACTAAGAGCCACCTGATTCAAAAGTGACAAAATTTTGTCAAATTTTATATGGCATAAAATTTGAAAAGCATTAAGATGAGTAAGAAACACTAAAGGTATGATATTTAAGGTAAGTTAGACCTAAAAAGTTATTTTTCTTAGAAGAAGGAGGTTGTTATATCATTTCCTGCTGTAGAATGTCAAGGGGCTTGATAAGTTGAACCCCAAGGTTCTGGAGGAATTTGCTGATGTAGTTGCTAAACCACTCTCCATCATATTTGAGTAGTTGTGGGAGACAGACAAAGTCCTCAGTGACTGTGCAATGGGAAACATCATACCCAGGAGTGAAAAAATATGCCCTGGAAAATATCAATCAGTCAGTCTCACCTCTGTGACCAGTAAAATCATGGAGCAAAGCCTCCTGGAAGACATATGGAGGGCAGGGATGTGATTAGAGATAGGGAACATGGTTTCACCAAGACCAAATCATGCCTGACTCATCTAGTGGCCATCTAGAATAGAGTGACTGAATCAGGGAACAGCTACAGGTGTCATCTATGTAGATGTTGGTAAGACCTTCATTATGATCCCCTATAACGATCTTTCTACTAAATTGGAGAGATATGGGTTTGACCAATGGACCATTATATGGCTAAGAAAATGGCTGGATGGCCACATCCAAAGATTTATCATCGGTGACTCAATAGACAAATGAAAATCAATAATGAATGATGTCTCTCAAGGATCTACACAGGGACCAATACCATTTCATATCTTTATCAATACTACAGACAGTGGAACTGAGTGAAACCTAAGCAAGCTTGCAGATGACAACAAGCTGAATGGCGCAGCTGATCTGCTAGAGAAAAGAGATCCCATCCAGAGGGAACTGCACAGACTTGAGAAGTGGGCCTCTGTGAACCTCATGAGGTTCAATAAGGCCAAGCAGAAGGTCCTGCACCTAGCTGGGACAACCTCCGATATCTGTGCAGGCTGGGGATGAATGAATTAAAAGCAGCCCTGAAAGGAACAACTTGAGGGTAATGGTGGATAAAAAGAAATGAACATGAGCTTGCAATGTACCCAGAAAGCCAACTGTACTGTAATCTGCCTAAAAAAAAAACATGGTCACCAGGCTGGGGGAGGGGATTCTTCCCTCTACTGTGCTTTCATGAGACCCCACTTGGAGTACTCTATCCAGTTCTGGGGTCCCCAGCAAAAGATATGGACATATTAGAGAAGGTTGTGAGGAGGGTCACAAAAATGATCAGAGGGTTAGAACACCTCTCCTATGAAGAAATACTGAGAGAATTGGGGTTGTACAGCCTGGAGAAAAGAACACTCTGGGGAGACCATATTGTGGCCTTTCAATTTATAGAGGGGGTTTGTGAGAAAGATGAAGACTTTTTACCAAGGCGTGTAGTGACAAGACAAGAGGCAACAGCTTTAAAATGAGAGTAGGCTTCAATTGAACATAAGGAAGAAATATTTTTGTGACATAGGTGGTGTGGGACATGTGAACAGTTTGCCCAGAGAGTTAGGTGGTGCCCCATCCCTGGAAACATTCAAGGTCAGGTTGGACAGGACTTTGAGCAACATGATCTAGTGAAAGATATCCTTGTACATGGTAGGCGGGTTGGACTAGGTGATTTTTAAAGGTCCCTTCCAACTCAAACTCTCCTATGATTTTATGATTCTATTAAGAGAAAAAAAAAAAAAATTCTAAGAAGCCAATCTCTTACTGGTACGATGCTTACTACTGAAACTGAGTGTGAGTCTAAAGCACAAGTATGATACCGTCAACAAATCTCTTAATCCTTATTGATACAGAATAACTTAAATCTTGGCAATGCTAGCAATATCACAGGTTTTCAGAAGCACTGCAGGCATCAGTGCTACCCTTTCAAGGTACTAATAATGCTTCTTCCCTACTCTTGAAAGCATGTTGTGCAGTGAAAGCAACGTCATCTGCTAAAAAGCTGCTCACCTGCATGAGACCATAATACATGAAAATAAAATTAGTCCAAGCCCTGTAACACTGCAAAACAGGTAAACATCTGGATAATTAACTACAATGGTTGGGTAAGGATATGAATCTCATTTCAGGATAGTCAGGATGAGCCTCATTAAATGATAAAGGACACACACAAATGGAGCTCTAATCCTTATTTCACAAATCACAACTCAACATTCTTACTCACTTATTTACTTGCATTATCAATAATCTGGCTTAGTATTTTATCACTCTACTGCATTCCCTTTCAAGTCGATTACTTTGAATTACACTCTCATCAGGCATTATGATGCCTGATAGTGCACACATGCTCTATCAATAGTGAGTGAAGATGATGCCACTTTAAAGCCAGGTTTTCCTCTGTATTATCTCTGTAGCTGGCAGTCTCGGACCACTCATGTGAGCTACAGATCTGTGTGGAGCTTTTCCCTCTGATTGAAGCATTGTTTTTAATATCTGAAGTTCTCTGATTTTCTGAAAAGTTTAGTTTCAGGTTTGGCTATAATACAGTATGACTGCCTGAAATATAATGCGTGAGGTCAAATTATCACACCAAGATCAGATGTGTAAGCTTCTTCAAATAGTGCTGATCCTGTGTTAATGTTGACGCATTTGTTATTTCTGAAGAGGTTTGATTCTGAATGGTTCTGTTCCTTGCATAAGCTACAGGTGAAAAATATGTATACCAATCTCCAAAATGTTAATTCCTTCAAAATGGGAATTATCTTTTATATTTAT
>NW_008614278.1:28539-38391 GCF_000691845.1 Merops nubicus | reverse complement strand
CAGTGTGTTCAGCAGAGAGCCACAAAAATGATCCGAGGGCTGGAGCAGCTCTCCTGTGAGGACAGACTGAGGGAGTTGGGGTTGTTCAGCCTGGAGAAGAGGAGGCTCTGGGGAGACCTTATAGAGACCTTCCAGTACCTGAGAGGGGCCTACAAGAAAGAAATTCACAAGGGTTTGTAGTGATGGGACAAAGGATAATGGCTTTAAGCTAGAAAAGGGCAGATTTAGGTTAGACGTTAGAAAAAAGTTCTTCAGTATGGAATAGGTTGCCCAGAGTGGTGGTTGAGGCCCCATCCCTGGGGACATTCAAGATCAGGCTGGATGAGGCTCTGAATAGCTTGATCTAGTTGGAGATGTCCCTGCTTACGGTGGTGGGGTTGGAATAGATGACCTTTGGAGGTCCCTTCCAGTACAGACATTCTATGATTCTACGATTCTATGTTCTTAGGAGACGCTATAAGTCTTAAGCCATTTCAGCTTGTGTAACCTACTACGTATGTATTAAGTTATGCCTAATCTTGTATAAGTACATGTAGATGGAAGTATCCTTAAAATTGAGATTGATACAGAATATTGTCTAATGATGGAGCAAACTGCAAGACATTAAAAGTAGAAGACTCACATCAAATATGTTTGAAAATAGGTACTGGAGATGTGGCTCCAAGTCTCAAAGTATCAATCAAATTCCAGGCTACACTAGCAAATGGTGCCAAGAAAGGTATTGTTGGAGCTTGAACACTTACACATTAAAAGGCTTAATGCTGTAGATAACATGGAGGAAATACAAAATGCTTATTCCACCCATTGTTTTAAGGGGTAGTCAAACTCCTGGTCTTTCCTTTTCCATCTGACTTTTCAACCGTTTTATGGGCGAAAAGCCGACTTATGAATTACTTTACTTTGATTTTTATTTTCTGATGCAAAGATTTTCTTGAATTTTCCATTGATTTACAGCATCATAATGAGCCTTGCTTTACACTCTCACTTGAAAGCAGAAGATAATAGAAATATAATTATGTACATTTTGAATGTTATCTCTTTTTTGTCACATAGGAGCAAACACTCAATACAACTATGTAGGAAGTATTTCGATGTAACCACAGGCAACATATCTGAAAATGTCAGATGAATACATCATGTTTCAAGTAATCTCCTGCTGTGAAAGTTTCTTCATGTTTTATTCAAACAGACAGTTTTGTTGTCAAATAAAACGTTCGGCTCATTCAGAGCCTGAGTTCTGCTTTGAACAGAAAATCTTTCCGAAGATTCCAGAAGAATTCATATTGAAGAGCATCATAGAGAGGCACAGAAAAAATCAGGTGACAGTACAGACAGATGTATGTATACATATATTTATTGTAAACCACACCATACTTTTGAGCCTCATATGCTGTTTTGATAGAAGTCATAGTAGAAGCTTTCACTTACTGTGTCTTCCAGCCATAATGACATAGGTGCAACTCAGATGACTGTGTATCCAACTCCTGCTTTAAAATGGTTTTGTATGCAAATATATTGCAACATGTTGCTTATTAACCTACAACTGAGAGAAAAATAGGAAAAAGCCTCACTTAAAATGTCTTAGCAAAGCAGATAAATTCATGCTTATTTTAAAGCCTGTTAGTAATTAAATTTATTTTAATAATGTACTGATTCTGGCTGGGATTGAGTTATTTTTCTTCATAGTAGCTTTTATGGTGCTGCATTTTGAATTTGTGATGAAAATGGCATTGATAACCAACTTTTTGTCACTGATCAGGAGTGCTTACACAGAATCAAGACCTTTTCTGCTTTCTCACACCACCTCATCAGTGAGTAGGCTGGGGATGCACAAGTAGTTGGAGTGGACACAGCTGGGAAAGCTGACACCAACTAACCAAAGGGATATTCCTTATGACATGACTTTATGGTCAGCATATAAAGCTGGAGTATATGATAAAGGAAGGGAGGGATGTTCTGAGTGATGGTGCTTGTTTTCTCAAGTAACCATTACATGTGATGGAGCCCTGCTTTCCTGGAGATGGCTGAACACCTGCCTGCTGATGGGAAGTGGTGAACTCCCTGCTTTGTTTTGCTTGAACTTGTGTTGTTAAAACAGAATACATGAAAGGAGATATGACTTTGTGCACAGCTCCTTGAAACAGAGCAAAGATTGCTACAATTTATGCAGCAAAATGAAATCATCGGTCAGTCGTTGCAATTGGTTTGTAGTCCATACTGTCTTACTCTTTGACTAGTGCCAAATGAACACTGATGAGATGTAGCTAAAACAAACTAGGAAGAAGAACAAAAGACAGGAGCAATAATGAAAGACAATTCAAAAGACTGGTGTTAGGCTTCAGAATCATCAGTTTTCTTAGGTATCTTTCAACCCTAAATACAAAATAAAACTCATTGCTGATCAGCTGTTCACTGGGAACAAAATGACCATGAGAATTATTGATGCAAGATTACCCACTTCATGTGTATTTGAATTAGCATGTTTCTGGGCATTCCACATTTCTATGAGTGAGCCATTCTGATAAATCTTTCACAAATGTTCCTTGCTGTCACAAATCATTGCCATTTTAGTTGCTTTTTTTATCAGAGCTGACTGAAAAAATAAGGTGTTCAGTCTAGAAGAAACTGGCTCTTTGTTTATTATCCAGGAAATGGAAATTCCTCTGTATACAGTGAAACTGGTACCTTCAAGGAAACCCTGGAGTTTCTACACCAGAGTAAGATTCAACATTAAAATAAACAAAATGTGGTATTTGCCTGCAAGGCCAAGTCTTTATTTTTTGGTAAATTTACCTGGCAAACCATGTACTAGAGGGCACAGGAGCACACGTTTTCCACTAGTGCATTGGATCATCACAATGGAGCCCGTAATGAGTCTATCCTGGATAAATGGAAAGTTTTTAAAGCCAAAGAAGTCAAAACAGAATATTTCAAGACTCAAACTATATGAAGTCAACAAACAAATTCTGACATAACCTGAAAAATCATTTCTGATCCTAATTGCTAATATTTGCAAGATATGCTTCGATTTCTCTCCCTCAAATGCTTATTCTGACTGCACAATGCGTTTTCTTCTCTGTAAAGTTTTGTTGTTTTTTTTTTTTTTTTTTTTTTTTTTTTTTTTTGTTTGTTTTTTAACTTGGACTGCTTATTGCATGAGTGGCTCTTTCTACAGAGTCAGTGGAACTGAGAAGAGATAAAAAAGGCAGCCAACATTCTAAATAATCACAGCATTTCTTTTTCTGTGACATCCAAACTGTATGGATCATACTTGCCTTAATAGAGATCTTCTGCCACATGGTTTCCAAACACTTTCAGGAGAAAGTATAGAGATCTTTTACAGGAAGTAAACTTTATGGAGTAAAGTAATGAAAGGACTGGTTGTGGTGCTGCTTTAGTTATAGCCAGGTGTAAAGAAGAAATCTCCTAAAAGATAGTGGGAAATCATTTTGGAAGTCTGTAAGACCAAGCTGATTGCCTTGTATATATATTGTAAGACAATATAGATTGAACAAGGGGAGGGAGAAATTATAAAGGTAAGGCTGCAGAAAGTTAAAGTAGATTGAGAAGCCAGTGAGCAATAGTTTGAGCTGCATTTGAAATTCGAGGGAAAACCACTGATGTGGAAAGATTTGAAGAGAAACTGCCCCCATTGACAGCAATTAGATAATTCTTTTCAGTAGAGTTAGTCAAATGGTCACAACTTAATGGTATACCTTTCTGCTGGCGTGGCAATTTGATGCTTGCTTCACTAGATAGTGTTTGTGTTTTACTAGATGTGGTTATTCTGCTGGAATTGATTTGTCATGGCCCATCTGCTCTCGATCTTATGTGCGCTTCTCAGGGCAGAGTCCTTGCACCTTCCCAGAGTATTCAGGGCTGAGCAATGCTCATGTAGTGCAGGACAGGATGAACAATGGATATGAAGGGACCCAACAGAGTGAGGCACGGGGAGCAGTTAGATAGCTAGGATGTGGAAGGAAAAGCATGAAAACACAGTTCATGGAGATCTGTTAGATCTGTCCAGTTTTCTAGAATTCAGGAAGCTTCAGGAAATGACTGGACCTGGGCAGGACAGGACTGTGCAAGGCTAGTTGAGACAGGCAAGAGTCTTGTTTAGAAGCCCTCTTATTTGTCTCTCATACAGCAGAGCTGTGTTTTCTCCGCTTAAGAATTTTGTTGTTGTTATGGTCTGGATGTTATAAAACCTCATTTTAGCATCTAAAGCTGGTTTGGATCAAAGAACACTGGAAAAATTCCCTCAGATCTCTGCCTGGCTTGAGGTCCTTGTCAGGAAAGTGGAAATCAACAATACACAGCTAAGGAGAAGTGATACCAAACAGCAAGGGATTCATAATTTTACTATGTAAATTACCTAGGTAAAGGTCAAAGCTGTTGTAAGTTGTGCTCAGCAAGAGATCATCAATCTCTTACTGTTCATGGCTGTTGCAAATGGTATCTGCAACAGTTCAAGGTTCTACTTCAGCAAAATCTGAAAAGAAATAGAAACTAAAACTGTTGAAATGTCAAGATACTGAAGAAGTAGGATTTGGGGAATTATGAAATAGGTGAAAAGATGCAGTTCTGCTATGCAGGAGATGGTAAAGTAGTCACAAAACTTTTGCAGAAGATTGGCATTATGGAGGGAGGAAGTTAAGTGAAGGTATCCGTGAGAATACAATACGGGTGTGATAACATGATAGCTTAAATTCCCACCAAACATTAAGGACTAGCAAGATGAAAACTAGCTATGCAGTCCCCATATTCTCACTGACTGTAGATATAAACATCAGGAAAATTGTTTCCTACAGAAGAGTCCTGGGTTTGCAGACAATTGAGCAAGATTTTTAAAAGGCTTTCCTACCCTCCCTGGTGGATTAGAAAGCAAGCATATTCAAACTCTAGAGTTATTCTACAATTAGAATAAGAATATATGAATAACTCTAGAATACAAGGCCTTCATCTGTTCAGCCACTCTTACATCCCAGTTTCAACGCCTTTGACACCAGTACGGCAGAGAACAAGCAGCAATCAAATTGCATCCCTCTCTGCTACTCTTTGCAAGGAAGTAATTGTGCTTCTAAACAGATCTCTGTTGAGCAACAGAGTTTGCTGATAAATGCTGTTGTAAATATATAATTGAATTATTTTCAGTGGTTGCTGCAGAAGCAAACTGTGCCTCCAGCTTACAGGATAAAATGTTATTGCAAAATAGTTCAATAAAATACGTTGCTTGACTGTGATACTGCTAACTTTCGTGTGTTCTACTCGGATTATTTTTAAAGAATGAAAGATCTGTATGTTTACTAGCTTTCCAGGAAAGTAGCAAGTCATTACAAAGTTTGCATGTTATTTTGATCATATGTGGTGAATCTATTAAGAATACATTTGCTTCCTCAGGCTTTCTTTCTGCTTTTGTATCCTACTGAAGACCCAGGGTAAAATATCCACAGCTGAGCATAGTTAAATATTTCAGATTGAGTTATGGAGAATTTCCCAAACTATGCATTTTCTGAGAATTGTTTGTGCAATTCTTTTGTTCTGTATGCAAACATTAGTATTAGACTTGTTGTATTTTTGCTTTGGAAATAAGTTTGAATCTTGACATTCTTTATGATTTTTCTCTAGATAGCTGAGAAGAGCTAAAACAACTCCTGAAGGGGAAAAATGTAAAGAAGAAAGATTACTACATTAGGTCCTTTTGAAGAAATCTAAATATTTGCCCTTTTCATTTGTTTAATTGTATGTTTTATTGACTAAACTGTATGTAATCCTTTACTATATATGAAAACATTTTTATGTATCCTGTGCTCCTGCCAGAAACTTAAGCCATTCACCTTGTACAATGTTGAATAACATTTTATTCTATTTTACTCAAGAGATCAGTAGCAACATCTGATATCTGGCTAAGATGACCAAGTTTTTAAGTAGATTCAAACAATTCTTGCAATAAATGTGGGTATATGTGAAATTTGAAAAACCATGAGGATACTCCAGGGAAGTCTTTTATTGTGTGACGGAAAGTATTTACTGGTTACAGAAGCTTCTGAAATTATTAAAGCCTTTATCAGAGGTGTTACGCACTGATTTGACAATTGTATTAATTTGAAATAGTGCTTGCAGTGATACGTTGCATTTACACTATCCTTTTCACTGTCATGAAGTTTTTCCACAGAGCAACTGGTCTTGTGTGCATTATTTCACTAGCAGTGGTATTAAGTGCCCTGATTAACCTCATTGACTTTATGTAATCCAATAGCTGTCAGTGCTTATACTGCACTGCTAAAAATGACCTTCATATCTAAAATCTTGGTACATCAGTCTACTATCCAAACTCTGTGTCATGGGAAGTTGGTAAGACGAAGTCTGGAGGCCAATACACAGGAAGGTTGGAATGGTATGAGAATAGATAGACTTCTCAACTATCAAAAATATTGAACAATGGATATGATGTAATTAGGAACAAATATAGTCTGGAAATTAGGTCATTTTGAGATAATCGTATTACTTTTATGAAGAGGCATGTTTAATGTAGCTTCCTGTGACAAGGAAAGCAGCAACCCAGGGTGATACTTCCTGGATGCATTTACTTCTGAAAGAAACAAGCATTAAGTACTTTAGAGATAAAAAAGCCACAATTCTTCTTCCATAAACACTGCTATCAAGCATTCTATAATATGCTGTTTAAAATCTTGAAAATATTTTTTCTCTATAAGCCAAGCAAAACTCCTGTCCATCAGCCTGCCTATTCCTTGATCTCTGAACTCCAGTATTTCTATGTAACATATTTTACCTTTTTGACCACTAGTAAAGAAAAAAGATTTCTTTTGAGTCCTCTTTTCCAGCAAAACACAGTCATATTTGAGAAGGTCCAATCAGCTCTAATAAACTTTCACAACAGAGAGAGGATGGCCAATAATATATAACTGCAAGGAGAAAGACAAACTTTTGATCAAAAATACTTGCTTTTCCTCAGAGAAAATCTGATTTTGCCTTGCATCAGTCAAGATTATTTGTGATATTACTGAATAAAAATTATAATGTATTAATGAATTCTAAGACAAGTATGACAAACATGATAATTAACACATTTTTAGTTAAGTCTCTTGTACTATATTAGAAGGAGAACCAAGAGAAGTTGAATGAAATTATTTCAGGAAACTACTTAATTCCTGAGATTTCTGCTGTAATGGTAGTCATGATAGTATTTGAGCACTGATCTGGACCAGATGCAGAAAGACCTTTCTTACTTTGACTCAGAACAGTGGACTTGAGGTCATGAAATGAAGTATAATATCTCACCAGTGTTTCTGTGTTTGACAATTACAGCAATCCTCAAGACAAACTGGAAGCCAAAAATATCCTAAGTTTAGATGGGACCTGACAGAGAAGACACACTGGTGGCATTTTTTAGGTTCTTGACATCAGCGAAGCAGAGAAATCAGTCCTCTAAAACCAACCTGAACAAAAGGTAATGGCATTAAGGTTGACTCTTGGAATCGTAGAAACATAGAATAGCTTGGGTTGGAAGGGACCTTTAAAGGTCACATAGTCCAACCCACTCTGCAATGAGCAGGAACATCTTTAACTTGCTCAGGTTGCCCCAGGGATGGGGCATCTACCATGTCTCTGGGCAGCCTGTGCCAGTGTTTCACCACCCTCATTGTAAAACATTTCTTCCTTATATCTGCTCTAAATCTACCCTCTTTTAGTTTAAAATCATTACCCCTTGTCCTGTTGCAATAGGCCTTGCTAAAATGATTGTCCCTGTCCTTCTTATAAACCCCATTTAAGTACTGAAAAGGTCTCCCTGAAGCCTTCTCTTCTCCAGGCTGAACAACCCCAACTCTCTCAGCCCGTTCTAACAAGAGAGGTGTTCCAGCCTTTGATCATTTTTGCGGCCTTCCTCTGAACCGGCTCCAACAGGTACATGTCTTTTCTGTGGTGAGGACTCCAGAAATGGACAGAATACTTCAGGTGAGGTCTACACTAGGGTGGAGTAGAGGGGCAGTATCAATTCCCTGGGTGTTCTGGCCAAGCTTCTTTTGATGCAGCCCAGGATACAATTGTCTTTCTCAGCTGTGAGCGCACATTGCTGGCTCATCTCCATCTTTCCATCCACCAGTACCCAGAAGTCCTTCTCTGCAGAGCTGCTCTCAATTCCATCATCCCTTAGGCTGTATTGATACCAGGGATTGCCCAGACCCAGTCACAGGACCTTGTACTTGGACTTGTTGAACTTCTTGAGGTTCAAATGTGCCCACTTCTCAAGCTCGTCCAGGTTGCTCTGGATGGTATCCTGTCTGTCAGGCATATCAAGTGCACCAATCAGCTTGGTGTTACCCACAAACTTGCTGAGTCTAAGTTTGAAGTCACTGTGTAATTGATGAAGATATTAAACAACACTGTATAGACCCCTGAGGGACACCAGTTGTCATTTATCTCTGTCTGGGTATTGAGTTGTTGACGATTATCCTCTGGATGTGACCTTCCAGCAAATTCATTATCTGCTGAAGATTACACCCATCAACTCCCTATGTCTCCAGTTTAGAGAGAAGGATGTTGTGGGGGATTGAGTTCAAGGCTTTACAGAAGTCCAGATTGATGATATCAATAGCTCTTCCTTTGTCTACACCATCACAGAAGGCCACTAGGTTGGTCAGGCAGGAATTGCCCTTGGTGAAGCAATGCTTGTTATCTTGAATCACCTCTGTGTCTTTCATGTGCCTTAGCATACCTTCTAGTAGGACCTGTTCCATGGTCTGCCCAGGCACAGAAGTGAGTCTGACACACAGGTACATTCAAATATTCTTTTCTTGGGATGTTATGGCAGTTACAGTCAGTTAAATTAATTGTTCAAAAATGAGAAATTCACACAAAATAGAAATTTTATTTTCCTCTTCAAAGGAAAATAGATGATAATATTGAATGTAATTTCTCTAATGTGGTTATATGTTGTAATGTTATGGGAATATCTAACACAAGAGCTAACTTGGCCAAAAGGTTATTGCAATAATGTTTAGGTTAATTCAGTGTTAGTTGAGACTGCAAGGTTCAAGTCTGCTGCAAACTGTTTCTGAAACAAATGTGTAGCAAGCATGGGAAACGAGATAGCAGCCCCATGATATCTACGTAAAACTCATTTGGGTGTGGATTTGGTACATCATTTTCACATTATAAATTGGTAACTCTCTTAACGTCCCATATTCTTGTCCTATTCATTGATTTTCATTGCTATACTCATTTCTACTTGGAATAATTTTGCTATGGCTCTTAGAATTATGATGTATGACAGTATCAGTTTTGATAGGTTTAGTAATATAACTGACAGTTCATTTGCAGTTTCCAGATTACAGTGCTCTGGGTCAGTCTTTCAAAAAGAGAAGTACAGATGTTGATACCTGCACACAGATAGGGAGAATTTTGTGGCAACACCTATTTTACTCAGTGCAGGCTAGAAAGCTTGGGTAAATAACCATTAGAAAATGAGCATAAAGCTGCTTAGCACAGGTTTTTTTTTTTACTTGGAGACTTGAATCCTGGCCCAGATATTGCTCATGGGGTGACATAACCGAGGCAGCTTTGACTATAAGGAAAGTATAGATTTCTGTGCTACTGTGGGAGCTTCTCTGTGTGTTGGCAAAGGGTTTAGAATGTCACTATTCAGAGTACAGAGCCCATGGTTGATGCCAACAGTCGCTTTCATGACCTGGCTCCTTTGACAACATTGCTTGGTAACAGAGGAGTATGGGGACTTAGGTACTATGTGTGTACTGTACTGTTGTGTTAGCTTGGAGACTGAGAGCACTCTCGGCCCCAAATGCCTTAATTCTGCCCACTGCATGGAGTCTG
>NW_008614278.1:25927-28517 GCF_000691845.1 Merops nubicus | reverse complement strand
GACAAGGCGGTAGAACCCAGGGAGGATGGGGCCCTTACACACTGCCATATTGCCAATGAAGTCACCAATATTATGATAGTTTGCACCATCCGAGGAATTGCTCCTGCATGTGGAAGTGATGGCCCATGAACCACTATGGACGAATTACCTCTAATAGCAACATGCTGTACAAATAATTCCAAGATACTTGCTTACATTATAAATCAGAGTTCAGTATTCATTCTTCTCTACTGGTGTTTTAATTGAAAGTGCTTACAAAATCAATAAAAACCTCCTTATGAGGAGTTGCATTTCAAAAATTAATTTACAGCTTCTGAAACAATGGTGGGACTATTTTCAGGGTTATTTATATCTTTTAGGATAACACCTTCATTTATTAGTTTTACAGAAATAATAGGTTTATTGCACTGATGTTGTAATGTTTTATGTGTTTCAAGTATGCTATAACTCTTGATCTTTTTAGTGCCACTAAAGCAGATAAGCCTGATACACCCTAAGAATAGTTCAAGATAAATATTTTTAAAGTGTATATATCATATTAATGTCTCATTAACTCTTCATTCTTCCATGCACTCATTAAATAAAAAGTATGTTATCAAGGTTACTCAAGGTTAAACAATAACTACAAGAGCATAAATTAATGTATGAGTGTAAATGAATTCGAAGTGAGTTAAACAGAAATTTTTATTGATTCTCACTGAGAAACACTATTATTCCCACTAGGAGTTTATTTGTTATCTTCCATTGGTAGTTGTCTATCCTGCTGCAGCCAGCTGTAACAGTAATTGCACATGATACAACCTTAGTAGCATACCTGTAGAAGGCCACTGTAAATATTATTACAGAATATTATTACAGTAATCTTCATCTCTTACTGGAAATGATAATTTATACAAGCATATCCTGCAGATGAGTGAAATTTAAATATGCTGTATATCAAGGGGATTTTATTCCATGCGTTGTTTTGATCCTATATTTGCTGCAGTTGCCAACTGAAAACAGGTGTATGTTGTGTATGTGTTGAGACATATGGATAATATGGATATTCAGCTTCAGCTGCATTTTCTTTCTTTTTTTTTTTTTTTTTTTTTTTAAGTTTTGTAAGGGTCATTTCCTACAGCTTCATAATAGAAATCACAGATATGGAGGTCCAGAAGTGGCCTTGTCGAAGAGATCATCTAGTCTTAACCACATGCACTGAGGAAGGAGACAGACCACTGTTGACAGACACTGTTCTATTCCAAACACTGAAGAAGATTTTACCTGTTTTTTCCTAAGTTTTTCACTTTCACTCCTCTACCATCCTACAGTTTCAGTATTTTTCCCATCACCCTGCTATCGAGTCTTTTTGTAGATCAATTTTACCTTTCCATTGATCACAAAGGGCAATTTATCTCCTTTTCTGGTAGCTTATATTTCTTGGAAGAATTTCTAGTTCCTTCAACTCTCTGAGTAGTCAGATAAAGCTCACTAGGGACTTTTGCAACCTACATTACCCAAAACTGGACATAGTGCTAGCCAAAACCGGACACGGCTTCAGATGAGGCTTTAGGAGAGAAGAGTATACTGTGGTCCCTACCATGCCAGTGCCTCCTTACAGATGCTGTGTGACTGACCCCGGGGGCTTTGCCCCCTAGCCGCAAGGACTCCTTTCTTGCTCACACTCTCCTGTGAGTATTCTCTAGGCCTCAATGCCCAAGGAAACAGCTGCTCTAGAAAGAAAAGCAGGAGGGTTGAATGGCCCTTTGCCTGACATTATTCTCAAAAGTAGTTTATATTTTTCAGTTATGGAGGTTAACATCATAAAAGTTGGTAGAACTCCAGTTTGCTTACTTGCAGGCTCTTTATATCTTTCATCTTGGATAATATTACAGCTTGGTTCACACAGAGCTCTGGGGAGAGTTCAGTCTAGACCTCTCCTAAGGGTCACTGGGGTGGAGGAAGCTCCAGGGTGAAACAAACAGGGGACAGTGCAGACACCTGGAAGTCAGTGGAATCTTCAGGCTGGAAGGCTCTCTGAAGGGCAGAGAGGCCACACAGAGCCTAGGACAAAGGTGACAGGCAAAGAAATTTTCTTAGGAATGAGCAGACATGCATAGTTTGATCAACCCACTGAAGTCTGCTGGACTGGAAGAAAGGCTTTGGTTTAAAAGAATTCATCAGTGGTGAAGATAAGGAATGATTTTCAATGAATTTAATTTAGTACCTCAACCAGAAAGAGTTTTGCTGCTCTGCCTCTTTACACACATGAATGTGTTCACATAAGAATTGCTATAGTAATTAATTAAAATATTAAGTGGAACCAGACTTACACTGGATCCTGAGGGATCTGACAGGCTGTCCTTGTCTGAAAGAAAATCACAAAGAACCAAAGCTGCATAGTACCTTACAATCAAAAATATGGTTTGTTAGAACGACCACATGCTTTTTGCCATTCAAGGGAACCTTAAAATGCTTCCCTAGATGATTGACATAAAAGCAGATGATTGAAAAAATAGCCACCTTCACAATTAAGTATTTGACAGATTACTACATAAGCTCTTGGGGAGAACTTCTGACAGTTCAAGAGATGTTCCTACAAAGTTCCTGC
>NW_008614278.1:12048-25881 GCF_000691845.1 Merops nubicus | reverse complement strand
GAGCCTAGACCATTTTTTACGTTTAACTATTGATTAACATCCTGGGTAGAAAATCTGTCTGGCCTGGAGATTCCCATGAGGAAGTGATCATATTGTACATAGAGATAATAGCTGTGAAGTAGTCAGCAAAAACTGTTTCTTCAGCAGTATACAAGGGACACTTAGAAAAAAAAAAAAAAAAAAAAAAAAGAAAAATCAAAGCAAGGTAGAAGGAAGCCCACCCCAAGTATAAGTATGCAAGTAAGGAAGTGCCAACTGTACAATACTGTGGGGAAAACTCCTACTGTTTTTTCAGGAAATTGTCATGACCAGGTGGTTATCTCAGCTTAGAATGAGGAACAAATAAGAGAATTTAGAGACTGGAATACTTCACAAACAATACATTTGTACAAGTAGATGAGGAAATGCCATAATCTCCACTCTGTGTAATGAGACAAGAAAGAACATGACCTCTAATATTACATAAGATTGACTGCAAGTATGGGCTGCATAGGTCTCAGGTTTTAAGAATATTTTAGCACATCAGGGAAAAAAGGATAACCTTGGCACAATATAATAATATTACAGCACGTTTCTAGACAATATTCATTGGTTTTAACCATCTTTTATATTACTGCAGTTCCCCTCTCATTTGTTATCAAACCTTTAGCTCCTGCAACAAAAGAGACAATTCTACTTGTACACGCTTCCTTAAATCTTCTTATTATAGTGACAAAGAATCAATACAGCAATGCTACTTCATGTACTGAGACAGTTTTGTACTGAGTAAGACAGAGTGCTATGAAAAAAATATTATGTGATCATGTAATCAGAGATTGTATTACAAATCACATGTGGAAGAAAAGATAAGATAACATTAAACAGGGTTCTGGCATTTCTTACCTTGGTTTCACATTTTCTACATTTTGTTGGTAGTTTTTTTATATTTAAAGAAAAACAAATGGAAACAGTCACTGGAGGTGCTGGGAAAATTAATTTGTATCTAGTACTGTCAGATTCCTCTACAGGAGCAAAACCAATGCAATTTTGGTGTTGCATAAATCAGGTCATGTATCTTTTGACCTACATTTCTGAATGTTCACAGTCAACTGCACTAAGCAGATCTCCAAACCAAAGTCTACATCTTGCTTTGGAGAAATGAAGTTGAACTCTGGGAGCATATTTTTTGAATATCTGTCAAGTTACAGGATAATCCTGTTATATTTACAAACAGATACAAGCAAATGAATTAAAAAAAAAAAAGGACCTGAGAATACTGCCAATTGCTAGTAATTTGTGAGTGGAATGTTATATCAAATCTGTGGGTATTTATTCTGTGTGAATGTTTCCTGAAAGTAAACATTGGAAAGTTTGGCTCTACAGCTACTGTGTTAAGCAATCAGGAAAGTTAAATTTTCTGTATTTCTCCAGTAAACAGCTGGGAAAATATCAGAGCTTAGGGATACTCCAGGTCAATAAAATGAAAACACAACAGTGATTCTTCAGGTTCACATTTTTTTTTCATGCTTCCATTGTTTGATTCCAAGAAGGTTTACAAGCAGATGTTGATTTGGTCTGGAACAATCACTCAAGTTTTACCCAAAAGCTAGTATGAAAATGTAAAGGACATAATGCTGAAGTGCTGGGGCTCAAGCCCATAGCCCTGAATGAGGGTTGGCATATGCGTTATGTCCACAACCAGGCAAGAAAGACCCTCCTGACTGGTTTTCAACCAGGGTCTGGCCAGCCTTGGGTGGGAACTGATTAGGAGATCACCATCAGCTGCCCCCACCTCCCACATTAATTTGGAGGTGGGGCAAGAAACTACCTATATAACAACTGGCTCTGTCTACAGAGTGTGTGTGTTGTTTCTGTTTGTCAGAAAGGCATCCTGACTGTGTATGGCAAGTGGCATTTCCAGGACTGTGGGAAGAAAGATGAGTCTCTACTACATAACTGGACTCATGGCCTGGCTGATTCCACCTCCCACACTTGGTCAGCTTGCTCCCTTCTCTACGTCCTATGTTGTGAATGTATTAACTTATTCCACCCTCCAGTGGTTTGGCATGTTGGATCGTTTGTGTATGATTTAAGATTGGATGAAGGAACTTGAATATGGGCTTGCTGGATAATAGTAATAATATTTTTCTATGTTTAGCAAGCAATCAGCAAAAGCAATGCTCTGTTAAGTGGTTGAGAATATGCTGATGCCGTCATGTCTACCATAATACAGTAATACCAGGATGCACAATCTGTTCATCCAGGTGTTTTCCTGATAGGTAAAGTCCCTGCCCTATCCCTTCTTACTGTGGAAACATTTTTGACTTGTGACATGGTCAGAACAACAGATTTGGTTTGGTATCCTGCTCTAGCTGCATGACAGCAGTGGAGCTGCCCCACAGGTTATTCCAGACAGCACCAATGGCATGATGAGGATTTTTAATCCATTTTCCATTTTTCTCACCCTCCTTTTCACTTCTCTTTCCTCACTCCGGGCTCCTCTCAAATCAACTTCTCCATTCCTAATCACTTCCTCCCTATTGATCCTGATTTTGATACACAAAATTTTGTATTTCTCACAGTTTTACCATGAATTTAGCATTAAATGAAATTCCTGATATATGGTATACAGGTACTGTTTGCCTTGCAAGACTCCACTCCCCAAAAAGATGTCAAATACTCCACTCCTGCAAAGTCTGGCCATTTTTCTCACTTTATTTTTCCTTAACCACCTAAAAAGTCAAAACATCTTTCAGAGTGTTTTCTCCAGAAGCTTCTAATATAAAATGCAATAGTTCTCCATGTTCTGTTGAGTTAACCTCCCAAAAATGGTCTGAGCACTGGAACAGGTCTTCTATGAAGAAAGGTTGAGAGTTTGGGTTGTTCAGCCTGGAGAAAAGAAGGCTCCAGAAATACCTTACTGTGGCCTCCCAGTACTTAAAGGGGGCTTATAAGAAAGGTGGGGACAATTGTTTTAGTAGGGCATGTTGCAACAGGACAAGGGGTAATATTTTTAAACTGAAAGAGGATAGATTTGGACTAGATCTAAGGAAGAAATTTTTTACAGTGAGGGTGGTGAAACACTGATGCATGTTGCCCAGAGATGCGGTAGATGTCCCATCCCTGAAACATTCAAGGTGAGGCTGGATGGGGATCTGAGCAACCTGACCTAGTTAAAAGTCGCAGTTTACTACTGGGGGTTGGACCAGTTGACTTTTAAAGGTTTCTTTCAACTCAAATCATTCTATGAGTCAATGAATGAATACAAAGTGAAAAGTTGGACTGAGGTCCAGAACGTTCCCCTAGTAAGTTTGCAGGTGTTGAGGACCCTCCCTAAGACAAGCTGCTGAATATTTTTTAGAGGTGTTTTCACATTCTTACAATGGTCTCAAGGAGATCTGTAACTGTTTCAAATGTAAAATCGGTAACAGTTCTAGAAGAAAAGAACATACGAAAAGTTATTGAAGAACTGGCCAGCAGGTCGAGGGAGGTGATTCTCCCCCTCTACTCTGCTCTGGTGAGACCCCACCTGGAGTACTGCATCCAGCTCTGGAGCCCCTATTACAAGAGGGACGTGGACCTGCTGGAGCGTGTCCAGAGAAGGGCCACGAGAATGATCCGAGGGCTGGAGCAGCTCTCCTGTGAGGACAGACTGAGAGAGTTGGGGCTGTTCAGTCTGGAGAAGAGAAGGCTCCGAGGTGACCTTATTGTGGCCTTCCAGTATCTTAGGGAGACCTACGAGAAAGCTGGGGAGGGACTTTTTAGGATATCGAGTAACAACAGGACTAGGGGGAATGGGGCAAAGCTGGAAGTGGGCAGATTCAGGCTGGATGTGAGGAAGAAGTTCTTCCCCATGAGAGTGGTGAGACCCTGGAATGGGTTGCCCAGGGAGGTGGTTGAGGCCCCATCCCTGGGGGTCTTTAAGGCCAGGCTGGATGAGGCTCTGGGCAGCCTGATCTAGTGGGAGGTGTCCCTGCTCATGGCAGAGGGGTTGGAACTGGGTGTTCCTTGTGGTCCCTTCCAACCCTGACAGATTCTGATCTGTTTTAGCAGAGGACTTTAGAGCCCTAATGGCTCAATAGTTGGACTTGATGATCTTGGAGGTCCCTTCCAACCTAAAGGATTCTACGATTCTATAAGAAGGTGGCTTCAGGCAATTGCTAATTACACAGATGTAAACCCACCCTCTAATAACAGCACACTAAAAACTGAGTGATCTAGATAAGATTAGGATGTTCTGCCAGCATTTACACCCTTGGGATGCGCAATAAATGAATGGAATTGCCCCATGATTACGTACTGTGTGACACTTCATATGACTTGGCAATAAACCTTCTGACTCCAAGCACACACTTACAACAACAAATCAGTATTGTGGTTGATTTAAATTCCTGAGATGATATTTCTTTGACAACATCATATCACTGGTTGTTTAATATTCTCTTCAACATTGGAGAGGTTTAACACAGTGCTAGAAAGGACACCAAAGTAGGAAACGAGCTGACCACAAATAATCACAAATGTTGATATTTGCTCTATGCTGGCAGACTGGGGACAGTTTGACTAATTTATCACATTTTGAGCATTAACAGAGAAGCCAAGTATATCACTGGAAGAGAAAAAGAAAAGGTCTGATGCTGAAGATGACTTATGATGGAAATCAACATCACATGAAATCATCACCATTACAAGCAAATTATAGGTATGATTGAGATGGGAAGTGGATGTTGTGGTCTGCTTGCTTAATTTCATGCCAACTACTTTACACTTTTCATTTATGATCAGATTTGTTGCTCTGAAGGCACACACTGTAAGAATCAAGGAATAGCTGGCCATGCCAAAAGAAGTTACAGTTTTTTTCCTTTTAAGGAGGAAGGCCATCAAGGAGCAATCAGATTTTTCCTAATACGAACACCTCTATCAAGAAGTTAGTTCCTTAAGTAGTTGTTTTTCTTTTCTCTTGTACTCACAGCTCAGTGGGACAGTAATGTTTCTTTCTTACATGTCTGTTTAGTGCCGGTTAGCCTTTAGATATGATTCTGCAATACAAATAAATACCTGGTAAGTCAGTCATGTGTTTGGGTGATGATAAAGGAAAGAATCATTATCATAAAAATGGTTTCGCTCTGGGAAACATTGCCCAGAGAAGCTTTGGAATCTCCATCCTTGGAGCTCTTCAAATTCTACTAAGCAAGGTCATGAGCAAGCAGATATAGTTTTGAATTCAACCATTCTTGGAGTAGAATGCTGAGCTAGAGATGATCCAGAGTGACCTTTCAAGGTAAAACCTTTCATGATCATCTGATTCCAGTTAAAAACCTTGTAAGAGAATGCATAAGTTATCTTTAGTTGAGAAATAGTCTCAGTTGTATAACATTGTCTCCTACTTTTCAGATAAATTATTACATGTCCAGTCTGCATATTTGAGGACGTCCATGTATGGGAGGTAAAACATGCTTCTGAAGAGATTTTTTTTTTTTTTTTTCTGATATATACAGAAAAAGAACCACTACAGGGACCAGCAAATTCTGATTCTGCTGTAACAAGTAATTAGCAATGATAGCTGAGAGGCAGTTTACTATTCTAGACTGTATTTTCAGCACCTGAGATAACAACTAATCTCTGCATCAGGTTGCAGATCAATCAGAAGTTTGTAATCCTTTGGAATGTACTGATATGTCCAGTTTCACTACTGACAGTGTAATTGCCCGATAGTTCCAGACCTGGTCAGCCTTATTGCTGCTATAATGTTCTTTGCATTAACAGAAATGTAGCACTGTAGCAAAACAGTTTATACCACTGTATACAGAAGTCTTTTTAATTACTAAACAAACGGCCAAGAAAAGGTTATGGACTTTTTCAGAGTAATAAGGCCATCTATAAAAATCTCCTCAACTCTAGCAAGATGGATTGTTAATCACTCTACAGAGTGAGCTTGGACTACCACAAGCAGCGCACTGCAGCACTGAAAACTACTTTCAGAGTAGGGCACTTCTTCACTGAGGAAATTTTCCATCATTCTTGATTACACCACTACATTTTAAATCATAGTATTGAACTCAAAAATATGTTGTTTGCTCTTGGTCTATTGGGGTCTTTGAAAATATGGTCTACAGGAGGGTGTTAAATAATCTGCACCACTAACACATCTTGTAGGTTAAAGTTTTTACTCTGTCATCTACCAAGCAGAAAAAAAATAGCTAACGATTATTAGGAGTTTGTCATGGATCCCTCATCTCAGTGCAAATTCAACTAGCCTGTGGTAACTCTAATTGGCTGGAGTGAGCGATGATCTTGTTAGGAATTAAAAGTTATTAGCAAACAACCATTCACTTCTTCCAACACTGAAAGCTCAGGTGGTGGGTAGAATTATTAATTAGGAATCCACTCTTATTTTATTTCTAGGTACACTATCCTAAAGGATTTGTCAGTAGGGAAGGTGTATGCAGCATTTCTCTTTGCAGATGCAGGCCAGGTAACTATAAAAAAACTTTGACTCAGTTATTAAGCAGTAATTAGTAGTATCCTGTCTCCAGCTTCCACTCAGTATAGCTGATAGGTGTAAAGTAATTCTGGAATTAGATTCCAACAAGAAATCCCTTCTCATGTCAGGCCCACTCACTTTCACTGCTACTCTTCCCTAGCCAGAAACTTAACCTCAAGAAATCATATCAAGAAAACAACATTCAGAATGAGGTTTCTAAGCCCTGAACAAATTAGTGGCTAATATAAAACACCATTCCAGTACATATAAAAGGCAGCAAATAAAAGAAGTAGTATTCAGAAACACTGGTGAAGAGTGTCCCAAAAGACAAGTCATGCCAGACTAACATCTTGTACAGCAAAATAACATCTGTCAACATGGGGAGAGCAGTGGATGTTGTTTACCTGGAACTGAGCAAAACATTCAACAGCGTTTTCCACAGCCCTCTGGACAAACTGACAAGATACAGTTTGGATGACTGGTCTGAGGTAAGTAGGAAATTCACTTAATAGATCACACTCAGAGGGCAGTAATCAGTGCTTTTACTCAGGCTGGCAGCCTGTCACACGTGGAGTCCCCCATGGATCACTACTGGACCTCACACTGTTCAACGTCTTCATAAATGACCTGGATGGTGAGATTGAAAGTACCTTCACAGAGTTTTCTGATGACACCAAACTAGGTGGTGAGGTGATTATGTCTGAAGAGTGAGCCATCTTAGAGAGACCTGGACACGCTGGAAGCGTGGGCTAGCAAGAACTGTCTGAAGTTTAACAAAGATGAGTGCAAAGTCCTGCACGTTGTCTGGGATAACCAAAGAGCACAGCACAGGCTAGGGAGTGTGAGGCTGAGGAGCAGCCTTGCTGAAAGGAACCTGAGGGTCCTGATGGACAACAAGTTGAACATGAGTCAGCAGTGTGCTGCTGCAGCAACAAAGGCAAACCGGATCCTGGGCTGCATCTGTAGGAACATTACTAGGAAAGATAGAGACACGAGCATCCCATTCTCCTCAGTGGCTTGTCAGGCCACACCTGGAGTGCTGTGTCTGGCTCAGGCCCCCCCAATTCAATAAATATGTGACCAAATAGGGTCCGAAAGAGGGCCACAGAGGGCTGGAGAATCTGCCATATGAGGAAAGACTGAAGGAGTTAAGTCTTTTCTTCCTGGAGAAGACTTAAAGAGGACCTCATCACAGTATTCCAGTACTTAAACAGTGTCTACAAAGAGGATGATGGGTCTCTTCTCACAGGAAGCACTGAAAACTACTTTCATGAAGTTACTGATGCACTGAGACTACTTTCACATGCTTTATGGAGAAGAACAGGGGCAAGGGGTATAATGGTACATTGCAATGAGCATATGTGTTTCCTGTGTAAATGAGCAGAGGAAAGGTTTGTAACATGTAGGGTATCAAGCACTAAGTTCTCTTATATTAAAAGTAACTGATAAAAAATAAATTTTCATACGCAAAAAGAATCATAAGAACGCCAATGCAAGAGCAGAACATAGGCTCATCTTAGCTGGTATTCTCCCTTGAGACATACATTGAAGATGATACTCAAGATGAAAATGAACTCTTGGATAATGCAACAACCTATTGTAAAATGATAGACTGTAGTAAAGGGATTTTCCTTCCTGACCTCTACAGACAATTAGCTTCATCCCTCCAGCATGAAGTTTAATAATCCGTGTCGTTATATTTCCTTGCGTAGCCAGAATGCTAATGTTAGTAATATTAAATTCAATCAGAGTTTTAAGTTGAAAATCTGCTTTCCAGAATGTGTTCAGGTAAAGAAATTACTGTGTCAGATCCCATTGATGGGCTAATGGATAACACCTTCTGTCAACACATGTTGAGGAAAAACATCAAAATATTTCACAAGAAATTAAATGATCTGCAGTGATTAAAGGAATGATAAGGTGAAACTAGTGTTTAATCAGAGGAATCTGTAAATTTTCTGAGGAGAATGTGGAGATTTCAGAAAAGCTTTTAATAATGTAATTTTAAAACTCTGAGGAAAATATCCATTTATTTTATGGTACACTTTCTTAGGAATTGGCAATACAATGTAATTCTCAATCTCAAGGTTCCCCTCATTGGCTGCAGAATGTGTTCTAGCTCTTAAAAATAACAGAGTTGTTCTAAGTGTGCTTTAATACAGTGACAGATGCTTTGGTGGACATGTGATATAACAGCCAGAGCATTTTGATAGTTAAATCTGAAGACAGATTTTGTTTTCAAGCTAAGCTATGTTTTCTGACACTGATTCTACCTTCAGAGATAGAGTGCCTTCATTAACTCCTCCTTACTTTCTCTAAATTTTCTTCATTCTTCCAAAGCCTTGCATGGGCTTCTTTTGCTTACCTGAAACTTGGAATTCTTATAACTATGTAGCATCCAAAGATGAATTTCAGTCATCAGAGAAGGAATATGCTTTACTGATGCCCAAGGCAGGTACTGAAATTTGTTCTTTCTTCTAGTAAAAGCTTTTCCAACCTTCTTTTCCATTTTTGATGAGTTTGGTTGGTGATTGTTTTGGTTTGGTTTTTTTTTTGTTTGTTTGTTTTTTGTTTTTATTTTTTTCTTTACACGTGTGGTATGTTGCATTTATTGATGTGAGAATGCAGTAACAACATGAACCTCTCCAGTGAATGATAGAATCCTTTCTTCTGATGATTTTGATAGAATGACTTCCAATAAATACCCTAACGCTTCATCTTGGCATTTTTCATTTTAAAAAATTATGGGAAAAGGATGCTGTTTCTGTGTGGTTTGTTATTGTTCTGAGTGTCATGTCAACCTGTTATTGACTATAATTTCTATAAATCTTACATAATCTTAAACTACTTCCAGGGTCAAACTGATGATATAAAGCAGCTTTATGCACAGATGTCTTTCTATGTTAGCTTCCTTGTTTTTTCAGCAGCCAGACTTTAAGAGAAGCTTATACCAGCCTTACAAACTGTGTCCCATCTTTCCAAAGTGAGATTGCTTTGATAGCAGATCTTTAATGGGTGTCAAGGAAGCCATATTTTGCTTTCAGTATTGAAGAAGCTTGATCTCATGACTATGTTTCAGTAAATGTGCTGAGGAGACATGATGGGAACTGGTAGGTTTTCTCCAGAAATACTTATTTCCTCTCTGAAGCAAATAAAAAATTTTGTTTTAAAAAAATATTAATTATGGCCACTGGCAATCAAAAAATGAGATTTCAACTTCAGGAAACTAATGGATGTCATTATCAATAAGAGTTGTTATCTGATATTTTCTGTTGTTTCATGCCAAAGAAGTACAGCCAGACTAGGTGAGAATGACTAGATATGGAGAAAAAATGTGGCCACGATGAAAATGTTTTATTGTAAGAAAAAGCAAAGCAGAGGTGAAGCATGGCATAGCTTACCTAAAATTAAAACTCAAGAAACAGCTACAGAAATACACTTCAGTATCTAAAAGACCTTCTTTAAGCTAAAACTCAATCCAAGAAATGCTTTCTTTGTTATTAAATGGTTTGACCATTTTAGGAAGCTTTGTTTATGTGAAGGTCTTCACATAAATTAACTGTAAATCTGAAAAGCACTCTATACAGAAACATGCAAATATCATTACAATTTGATATCAAAGACAGTTTTTAATTAAAACCACATACCTCTACATTCTTGATTTTTTTTGGCAGGAATCAATGTCTATTTTGTGAAGGAAATTTAAAAAATAATTTTCAGAATCTTTTGATCAAGCTAAAACATTTAAATCAAAAAATTAAATCTATGTATAACAGCAGTAATGAAACCTTGCTCACTGTGAAAGTCTCTGCTCCACCTATCTCCACAACATCTGTAGAAAGACTTCAGTTTTAGTAGATTAATTTTGTTGAAAAAGTACTTGAGACATATATGCATCTGTAGTTGTAGACTGTAATTGTTGAGGAAGTTAGGCTAATATCAGTAGTTCAGGTGTCTTCCAAGAGAAAACAGTTTTTATAAATCTTTTTGTGTTGGTTGTTCGGCTTTTTTTTTTTTTTTTTAAAAAAAAAAGGTTGCTCTTTTCATCCACTAGAATCTTGTTATATCATAATTAAAAGCAACTTTAAAAAACTGAGGACAAAAAAGATCATACAGTATGTGACTATTGCAAACACTGCTCTGATATTGTCGTGTTACAGAGGAGGAGATGGAATATGTGACCTTTTTAGTGTCAGACATTTTTTAACTTAATTGGAAAAATCTCAGAATAGCTCCAGAGGAAAATTCTTTCAGAGCATTTTATGACTAGACTTTGAGTATTAAGGCTAGGAAATTGATGTGTTTCAAGACAGAGGTCACAAGTGAAGGAGAACTTGCATATCCATATGACTGTAGGCATCAGAGACATATTATGCACTTACATAAATCTTTTCAAGTGACATGAAATTGTATGAAAACGGGTTTGTAATCATGGTACTATAGTTCAGTGGTCAGTAAATACTCTGGGAAATGTTCCTTGTAATGCTAAAGTGTTGAATATGCTCTTGAAAGATTTAGAAACAACTCTAAAAGGCAATGCAAACAAACAGAGATGAAGTCAGTGATGTAGCAAAGGTATAAAACTGGAAATATAAGTGTAACCTTGTTCCAAATAAGGTAAATGATGAAGTTCTCATTGGCTTTTTGATTACAGTGGACTTCTACAGATAAAATCTGTCAGAGACAACATAAGGCCAGTTATTAACTCACGTTAGGGCACCACTGTACTGTCTCTCACTCAAAGGGAGACTAATATGAAACACAGTGAATGTTAGTTGAAAGTCAAACTGTTCAGGTTTTCCATTATTACTAAATGAAGACACTGGAAATGAAAGCAGCTGAATGCTTAATTTAACTCTGTAATAGTTCTATGCTCTTCTTTCTTAAATATTTTTTCAAAACTACACATTTAATCTTCATTTTTAAAATGACTTTTTGCCTCATTGATTATTCCCAATCCATTAAAGGTAAGAAAAGTTTTTCCATATTCTCATAACTGAAACAGCAACAGAGATACTAAGGTTGCTTTCAGCAGTAAGAATTTTTTTTTAAGGGGATAGAGAAGATTTTCTGAAGTATGATGACTTATGAATAGACTACATTCAGAGAAAGAAACTAATTTCTTGACACTAAGAATCTCAAAAAATCTGTACAATTTGTACTTAAGATGTTGGTAATTAGTACCAAACTACTGAACTGAGGAATAGGAAGTGTGCCATGGTTAGTACCCTGGCAGTCTTGATCGGTTTTGTTCTGCACACTACTATGCATTTTCAGTTTGACCATGAACAGATCATTTAGAACTGCACTGTGGTATAGATCAAATCTGGACTTTATGTAATACATGCTCAGTGTTGCTTTGCATACAGTTGAAAGACATCAACTATGTTTATATGACTAAGTGTATCAAGGCTGAACCCTTAACAAACTAATTAGACCTATCAAGAAGTAGAAAACTATGGAAAGTCCTAAGTATTTTTTTTCCCCCTTACTTGCAGGAAGACAGGGAAAGGTTTTTCCTCGGTGCACTGTCAACACGGGCTAATAATGTAGCAACTACTGATCACTGTGAGAGTGGAAGCACTGTCTCAATCTTCTGCGTAAGGTTGAGTGCAGAAAATGTAGTGCAGTAAGAGCTTATCCAATATTCCATATAGTTATCTGGGGAAGGAGGGGTCTAAATTTCTCAACCAAAGTTCTGACTAACAAAAGAAAAAAACAAAGTTTGAAACTTTCGTTTGAAAGTTTCTTCTTTAGATAGGTGGGGAAGTTTATCAACTCTGTCCTCAAACTGAAACCACAGAAGTTGCAGTCATAACAGCAGTTAGTCAGTGTGCTTGTGACAAGAAATGGAGGCTGTTTTCTGCACATTGACTGTTCTATAGTTATCTTGTTTTTACAAGAACAGACACCTCACTGAATTGCAAATATGTTTATTATTTTTTGGATGTAACACAATAGAGATTTTGTACAACATATAACACATACACTATTATGATAGCAGAAACTTCTCACTCCACATCACTTTCTTGCACTCACATTATTTTCAGGTCTTCAACCAGATTGATTCACTGCTGAGTTTGATTTCAGATGCTTTGGAATTGCATGAAGGCTTTGGACATGCAGTTAAGCTGGACTCAGCTTACACAACAGGTATGTAGGACACACTTCTGGACCCAGAACTTCCAGTGAGAGGAAAACGAGAGGAGTAATCATTATAAAAACTATCCTGAGAAAAGGTGAAGGATTTGCACAATATCTCAGGGATGGAGGAGGATTTATGAGGCTTAGAAGATCTTTTATGTAGTTGAGAAATTACTTGGTGCATGCTGAAAGTTTCTCTTGTAGCCACCCTACACTGTGCACTGTCTTACCCCATTCCTTCTTTCCACGGTGACCACATTATCCAGATTCATCAGGTGGCAGCTTGGTTACGGAGCGCTATGCTAAGTTACATTGAAAGCTTTGCTTCTGCTGATTATTGTTGTGAAACTTCTAAACAGAATTAAACAATTGCTTTCCTACTCTAAGCTGGACTTCCAATTAATGCCTCTTCTTAATGTTATTAACAGAGCAATATAAAATTAAGGAAAATGTATTGAACAAGTAAGAGGAATGTCTCAGAGTGTCTCTTTTTAGGTTAAAATGTTAATATTTTTGTGCACAAAAATGTGAAATATTACATCACTTAAATGTATATGATTCTGCTTGTCATAGAATTATAGTCTGATTGGTTTGAAGGGACCTTTAAAGGTCATCTAGCCCAACCCACTCTGCAATAAGCAGCAACATCTTTAACTAGGTTGCTCAGTGCCCGGTCCAACCTGACCTTGAATGTTTTCAGGGATGGGACACACACCACCAATCTGGGCAACCTGTGCCAGTGTTTCACCATGCCCATTGTAAAATATTTCTTCCTTATATCTAGTCCAAATCTATCCTCTTTCAGTTTAAAATCATTACCCCTTGTCCTATCACAACAGGCCCTGTTAAAAAAATTGTCCCTATCCTTCTGATAGGGGCAGAGGAGCAGAATCTCCTCCCTCGACCTGCTGGATATGCTTCTTTTGATGTAGCTCAGGATAAAACTGGCTCCTTTTATTGCTTCTTTTCTGCTGTTGTATTAAATTCTCCTTATCTCAACCCAGGGTTTTTTTAATTCATTTTTCCCCTTCCCCTTCAGCAGGTGGGGTGGGTGAGCAAGGAGCGACATGGTGCTCAGCTCCTGCCTGGGTCTAAACCATGTGCTCTGCCAATGACCAGGCCCAACAAAACTGATACCACCATCAGGAAGATGAACCAATACACAGACTGTATTGTAGACAAGAAAGACATTCCATGAATGATCACTGGAGTTACAAACAGATCAA
>NW_008614278.1:0-11857 GCF_000691845.1 Merops nubicus | reverse complement strand
CAGCTCCAGGGAGAGTCAGGAGGCCTGCCCTGAACCAGGAAGCTCTGTGGAGTGCACTCCACAGACAGACACTCCTGACTCCCTGCAAGTGGTCCCAGCTTTTATCCCCAAGCAGACACCTGACCTTTGTTCACTCAGTGCAGGACCCCTGGGGCTCATTTCCCTTCTGGCTCTCCCTGCAGGGCCGGCCGCACCCTGGGGGGAAGCTATAAGGCAAACTCACCACCGCTGTATGAAGGGCTGTGGGAATCACCCATATGTCAACCTTAATTCAGGGCTCGGGGTTCAGACCCCAGCATTTCACCACAACACATATGATTGTTGATTGCCCAGTACTTTAATCTACCAGGATTTCTCTACAAAGCCTGTTTACCACTGAGAGAATCAACAGCTTCTCCTAGTTTAATATTTTTGTCAAACTTGGTATGTACTCAACTCCAATGTTCAGGTCACTGCTGAACTCCATTTTCACTCTGAAAATTCATTTCTTAAAAAAATGTCCTCAGCCAGCTAAAAAAAAAAAAAAAAAAAAAAGGCAAAAAAAAAGTTGTGAAGTTGTGCTAGCTAGCTTTATATTTACAGCCGTATCACTATTTCATACTTGCTACTATGTCAGCAATGGATTAAGGCATCAGTCTGCAGATGCAGGAGAAGGAGTTGTTGCAGTGTTTGCAGAAGGTGCAGTGGCATCCTAAGCATGACAGTTTAGAGAGTTTATGTCCTTTAAGACCATATCTTTGGGTAATATTGCTCTTTTCCTTTGATGCTGAATAAATATTCATGGGAAACCAATCAAGGATCAGTGGAAAACACATGCACTTGAAATAAAAGCCATGAAAAGGAACATCAGTATATGGAATTGTCAATTGGATGCTAAAACATTCACTACATAAATATCATTGTTTGCATCAATTTTTTGAAACCAACCAGGTTGCACAGATAGGAAAAGACAAATATTGAACTGTATTACCTACTATCAAAAGGCTGAGCAGTTCTTCTCCCCATTGTTTATTTCCCCATACAGCCTGTGCCAGACCAGAATATCCCCTGTAGTTCCATTTCATTTGAGTTCAACTGTAGGTTTAAAATTCAGGGGATTTTAAAAAATTTTCTTTCAGTTATTACTAATTGCTAAGTTACTAATAGCTGTGCCTAACTAGCTGAATATACATGTTCTCTGCAATGCACTACAAATTCTGAGAGGCCTAAATATGTAAAGGACTTATCTATGCAAATAGAAAAGGGGAAGGACGTCTGCTGTTAAAACCAGACATTTTTGTCTAACATTTATGAGTGAAATAGAATGTTATCTATTTTTCTAATTCCTTAAGATGTTTTAATATCTATGGTAATAGTCTGTGGTTACCTACATTGAATGTGTTAACATTCCACAGAAAAAAAACCCTGTATTAATAATAATAGAAAATGATATGTTTAGGCAAATTCACTCTTGTTCATGAAGTGCTAACAGCAAATTCAATGGTAAACATATTCTCTAGCTGTGACATTGATAGATAGTTTAAGTATTTACATATTTTCTACAGAGTTGGCACCTGATATTCAAACCACCTCCAGTTACCCATACTGACCTTGCAACTTAAGTGTATAAATTCTAACAGACCCAGAAATCTAATCCTGTGCCAGCTTTAGAACCTCCCCAGACCTAAGTAAGGAACAAGAACATCACTATTGACTTGAGGGTGACGGAGCACTGGAACAGGCTGCCCAGAGAGGTTGTGGAGTCTCCTTCACTGGAGTCATTCAAAACCCACCTGGACGCCTTCCTGTGTGATGTACTCTAGGTGATCCTGCTCTGGCAGGGGGGGTGGACTAGATGATCTTTCAAGGTCCCTCCCAACCCCTATGATTCTATGATTCTATGACTTTCAGTAAGCAGAACTTGAATAATATGATTATTAATGCCATCATCCTAAGCCTCCTACACAAATGTAGTTAACTTGTGTTAAACCAAACTTGGCAGTATAACTCAAAATTTCTTTTAACCTTGGGTGATATCATACCCCTGGGTACTCATGTATCTTGATGTGAAGCCTAGAAAAATATAACAAAACTGTCTTAAAAAGTGTAGTCCTGTCTACTCTTCCTCTCCCCATACACTAACTATGAGTTCCTGGACTCTTGCTGCATAAGATCTAGGTTTGGCACAGAACTTTTCTTTCTACCAGGTTTACTTTCCAGTACACCAATCAGCTGAACCCCAACAGTCAACAGCTGTCATTTTTCAGACATTGGCTCTTGTAATTCCTTTACTAATTAACATATTCTTTTTCTCTGTATGTATGAAAGGACTATGATCAAGAAAAATATCCTTCTTTTCAGTTTATAGGATTGGAAGATACCTTTCTCTAAATATCCTCTGAGGTATTTAATCATTCTCATTTCTTCTTTTTTTTATACAAGTCCAATGTATTAACATTCCTCTTTTGCTGTGACATCATGACTGTGCTCAACATCTGCTACAGTGCCGATTTCAGAAGTAAGGGGCTCACACTAGAATCATAGAATCACTATGGTTGGAAGGGACCTCCAGGATCATGAAGTCTAACCTTTCTCCCAACATTTCTCCAACCCCTAGACCATAGCCTCAAGTGCTACTTCTGCTTACTCTTTGGACACCTCCAGGAATGATGACTCCATCACCTCCCTGGGCAGCCTGTTCCAGTATTTAACCACTCTCTCAGTGAAGATATTCTTCCAAATAGCCAATAGAAACCTCCCCTGGTGAAACATGAGGCCATTTCCTCTCGTCCCAGCTGAGATTTCCATGTTTGTAGATCAGAGTATTAATTTATTCTTTTGGGATAATCATTGAACTTGGAGCAGCTGTAGTACTTCTGATTAAAGAAATTGGCCTAGAGTGATAACAATATCAGTTTAAACTACTTATGTACCGTGTTAAATACTGAACATCTATATTAATTAGTTAAATAATGTTGAGCATTTCTAACACACAGAACTCAATTTGCTTGGTTCTAAGGTAATAATTAAGATTTTTTTTTCTAGATTCCTCTTCAGTAAAGATGCAGATAAATAAAAATCTGTAGTAAGAAAATGCAAAACATTAAGTAAGGATTACTTTTTAAGACTTCATATTACTATCTTTCAAGGAAACCAAGGGTTTGGTATTAAGGTATTAAGGGTAGCCATAAGTAGTCTTTCTGAATAATGAGCTAATGGTTTGTCTTGCTGACTCATTCTCTTCTTTCTTTGATGATCCTTCAATTTTTGTATAATATGCAAACTACATTGGTAACTTCTAATCATTGCTAAAAGGAGTAAACAACATTGTGCTAAAAACAAGCTTCAACAGTTCTGCTTTCTCCATTCCACATTTAAATCTCCTTTCTATTAAAAAGTTCAGATGATATGAAGAGAAAAAGTAATCTCTATCTCCTTTCATAAAAATCCACATGCTTTGCATACACGTGTCTTTAAGGATTGGACATTATAATATGAAATGAACAACTAACACACGTGAACTGTCACTATGTGCTTCATCTATATATCACTCCTTCAATTATTGACTGAGACTTGTAGCAGTTATTAATTTTTATTTGCCTAAGCTGAATGTTGAGCTGACAGAACTACAAAAATCTTATCTATTTCAGAATAGAGCTGTTGAGGTTGATAGGGACCTCTGGAGATCATCTGATCCAATCCCCCTGATCAAGCAGGGCCACCTACAGCCAGATGACTGGGACCATGTTCAGATGGCTTTGGAACATTTTCAGGAATGGAGACTCCTTGGAGACCTCTCTGGGTAACCTGTGGCAGTGCTTGATAACTCTCACAGTAAAAAAATGTTATCTGATGTTCAGAGGGACCTTCCTGTGCTTCAGTTAGTGCTTCTGGCCCTGTCACAGGACACCCCTGAAAAGATCCTGGTTCCATTTTCTTCATTCCCTCCCACCAGGTATTATATATGAAGTTGATATCTATGAACCTTCTATTCTCTAGGCTGAGTAGTCCCAGCTCTCAGCCTCTCTTCATGCTGGAGCTATTCCAGTTGTTTAATCATCTCTGTGGCCCTTTGCTGGACTCTCTGTAGTAGCTCCATGCCTCTCTTCTACTAGGGAGCCTGGAACTTGACCCAGTACTCCAGACGTGGCCTCATCAGTACTGAATGATGGGGAAGGGTTCACCTCCTTCCACCTGCTGGCAATGCTTTGCCTAAGTCAGCCCAAGATATCATCAAGTTTCTTTGTGGTAAGGACAGATTGCTGGTTCATGTTCAACTTTGTGTCCACCAAGACCTGCAGGTCCATTTCTGCAAAGGTACTTTCCAGCTGGGTGCCAGGTTCATGGGGTTGTTCCTCCCCAAGTGCACAAATTTGTAGTTTCATTTCTTGAACAATTATGTACCTTTCAGATAATTTCTTTAGCTTGTCTCTCTTTTTCAAATATGGGTGCAAAGTTTGGTTTGTCTTCTGGATCTTTCCCAGTATTCCAGGTGTTACTGAAAATCAACATCAATACTGCAAAGACATGCTCATCCAGCATTTTCAAACTCTTAAATTAAATCACCAGTCGCATATGACTGAAAAAAATTCACACAGCTTTCACTCCAAGAATTAGAAAGCTAATAAACTGGCCTTATTTAGAGAGTAATTTATTCTACCTTTGTTTTAAAAGAATGGCCTTTTGCCACTACTGTCCAAATCCCAGAAACAGTAAGTAGTCTGGAAAACTCTGGAATGATCTGTTCATAATGGCAATCTAGTAGAAGAGAGGACTTCCATTACTATGTGCATGTGTAAGATTCCTGAAGGGTTTTTCTAACAACTAATAACATCAATCTCAGAACAACATCAACACTCCTTGGAACAAGCCACACATTTTGTAGATCTTAGTTGATGAGTAGTCTCAATGTTGTGCTCATTAATAGCAAATATTTTTTCTTGGAATAAATTTTTAAAAATCTAGGCATTTGTTGTTGCTTGATTCTGCAATAAATAAAGTCACACTAATATAATGCTATTAATAAGACTTGCATGATCTAGCTAAAAAGGGCTGTATTGAAAGAAACCTCAGAAAATAGCAATGTGGGAATTGTCGCCCTGTTACCCATACTGTCACTGTTTCACTGAACTTAGCATATTGAGAACAGAAAATCATCCTCCCATTTAGCTTATTCCCATAACTAATTAGATCAGAATTGGAATTTCTAGTAGATGAGTACCCCGAAGGTAATAAAATACCATAAAAGGTTTCTTGGACACTACTACACTGCAACTTCTGTACAAAACAGATAAAATACAGTAATACAATAGAGGATTTTTTTAAGCTGTTAAATTATAGCTCATACATCTTGTATAATCAGATCATTTTCAATGATATTAAAGTAAATTGTCTTCATCTCTGCCTAGCTACTGATTGATCAGTATTTCCAGTAGCTTTGTAAAATCTTAAGATTTTATTATTAGCTTTAATACTTACTTAAATATCCTAATGATATCCAAGAAAATGGAATAAAATCAGTGCTGTATCTGAAGCAGGTAATCCATATTACTTGGAAGACAATGCTGGGAGGCTGAGTACTGATGGTTAATTAAATGTTTTAGTGCCATAGAATTTCATAGCCTATCTACAAAGTGCAGTCAAAACAAATCAGATGTTTATAAGAATAAATTCTGATCTTAGGTGTTGTGTTGGATTTGGGTCTGGCAGAGACTACTAGCATGGCTCCTGTAAGAAGCTTTGAGAAGCTCCCCTGTCTCCAAGTCAGACCTGACACTGGCCAAGGCCAAGTCAATCAGTGCCTTTACAATAACATATTTAAGAGGGGAAAAAAACCTGTTGGGTGAGTTATTTAGTTCTGGGAGTTCTTTTGTTTGGGAGAGGCATGGGACTTGAGAAACAACTATGCAGAGAACAAGGTCAGTGAGGTAGGAGCAGTGGAGGCACATTGGAGCAGCTGTTCCCCTTCAGCCCTTGGTGAGGTGGCAGGCTGGGTCTTTGCAGCCATTAGAGATCAACAGTAGGGCAGAATCTCATCTGCAGCTTGTGGAGGACCCCACACCAGAGCACAAGACTGATGCTGAAGTGACTCTGAACAATGTCTGCACGGGAGTGGTTCATTGCTGGGAGAACCATAGCTTGCAGAAGGGACCCACCCACACTAATGGGAGAAGTTTCTGGAGGTCTGTCTGCCGTGGAAGTAATACCACATTATACAAGGGAGGACAGTGAGGAATTTTCCCCCTGAGGAGAAAGTGTCAGAAACAACATAGAGTGGTCTGGGAATGACCACAACACCCATTCCCTGCCCTCCTGCACTGCTGTGGGGGGAGGAGGTAGCAGAGCTGGGTCCAGAAAGAAGGGAAGCATGTGTGGAAGGTGTGTGGTGTTTTGTTTTTTTTTTTTTTTAAGATCTGGTTGTATTTATCACTGCCTGATTCAATTTGTGAATTGGTGGTGGTTTTGTTGTTTAAACTAATTTTGTTTTCCCAGATCAAGTCCGTTTCTTGCCCATGGCCATAACTGCTGAGTGATTCCCCCCTCCCAACCGTTGTCACCCCCCTTGAGCCTTTTGTTGTAATTTCTCCTCCCTGTCCCACTGGAGAGGGTTAGGAGTGACCGAGCAGCTCTGTGTTGCTTTGTTGACAGTGGGGTGGGCTTAAATCACAACAGGTATATCCTGTAGAATCAGAAGTACTGCAAAAATTATGACATAAATGACAAGTAAAGCAAAAGACCTTATGTGATATGCTGATGGACAAAATATTGACATTTTAAGAATAGAAATAGGTATATGAGTAACCAACTGATTACAAGAATATCACTGTATAGTGTACTTGCACTGGACTTTTGCTACTCAGATGTTGGGTCCTCAGAGCACATCTTTAATTTCCTTTTGTCTTTGGCTGAATGCTATCTGAAACAGGGTGGTAAAAACATGACAAAAATTATGTTCTCAATGGGAAATCTGAGCATCGTTCTCAGATGAAGTCACTATATGGAGCACATTACCAGTTCTTTGAATAGGATTTCACAGTAATGACTCCCTTGATCCTTCCTGCTTAATCATTAGTCTTTGAAGTGATGCTCAGTGCTGTTCTCAATTCCTTTCCCTGGTGTACTGCCGTTTTAATGTTTTAACAAAAATCATCAGTTTAGTGCTTTCACACAGAATGGCCAACAGCCTAGTATCTTGCATTCAAGGAGTGAATTTAAACTCTGCCAAGTTGCAAGTGGAGCTGGATGATCTCCCATAACCTTTGATCAGTCAGGATTTTCCTACAGCAACTTTCTGCATTAAGATGGATTACCTTCACAATTTTAAATCTCAATCATGGTTATACCCATATTTTGTTTTGGTTTATATTCTGGGTCTGTTTCTAAAAACCCTGCTTTGCTTAGGTAATAGTAGTTGCTTAATTGCTACAAGACTTTTGCTAATGATGATATTAAAATATTCAGTTCTAAGAAAAACCTTTTCCACAAAGTCACACTTGTAATTTACTCAGCACTGCTCAGAAGCAGAGAGTGTAGCAGAGTTATTTTGTTGCAGCTTTCAACTGCATGTCTATGTGTTTAGAGGACAAAAGAAACAACATATTCTAAATTAGGTACATCTCATCTTTAACTTCCTTTTTTTACCTGGAATGTCTAAGCAGAGGGTAATATCTCTGAAGATAGTAGAAGTTTAAATTTATACTCCTAATTTTTTAAAAAATTTTCTTTGATTAAGGTTAGACTATAAATACTTATATACATGAATGCTGATAACTTGATATTAAGAATTCAAGATACTCCAATGTGCTGTAGCTGATCTAATAAGAAATTTGGGATTTTATTCCTTCTACAATGAGAAAAAGTAAATTATTAACTAGTACAAAAACTTCTAAGAACTAGTTATTTTTCACTGTCTGCATGATTCAGCTGTGCAAGCCTTAAGCTTTTCCCAGTGTATTTGTTGTTTTTTTGAAATCGTGTCCACTGGGCATAAACAAACATATTCAACTAAAAATGAGTTTAAGTTTTGTTTAACTTATTGACATGTCTATGAATAAAGACATCCATTTCCAGTGAAGTATCAGAATGAGCTTTAGGGCAAAACCTAGTCCTTGCTGTACATCTTAAATAATATGAGTTCTACCATATAAATTTTGTTATTCTTTGAATTGAAGCAGTTTCAATTGAATTGATCAGTTTCAAGTCAAATCACAAAACTAAACTGTCTGTCTGACAGTGTCTGAATGTCCCCACGCTTCTGCCCTAAGATGCAGCAGTCAGATACTCTGGTGTGATAGGTCACAGACCTTTAAAAACTGCTGTTTGTAAGTTCAATTAACATTCTCTATGCCGTTTCTTCTGCCCTTCTGGCAGCCATCCTTCTGAAACTGCTCTTTGGCAATTACCATGCAAATCTGAAAAAAAAAAAAAAAAAAAGCAAGGCATAATTAGCTTGGTCGAACATGAGCAATCACAGGACCAAGACAATTGTGATTATCTTCAAATACTTTGATCCAGTACATTTTTACTTACTGGTCTGATAAATTATATGTAGAAAAGACTACAACATAGTGTAATATGTGTTGATCTCTTAGTTCTGAACTATAGAAAGACTGAAATACTAGGAGAGAAAGAATAAATAATTTTATTATCAAGAATAAATTTAAAACTTTGCAGTTTGTATTTAACTTCTTCATTCCCTCTGTTTTATTACACCTTCTCCCTCACATTTCTTTTAGCACATATCAAACTGTATCAATTTATCAGTTAGGTATGCTAACAAAGTAGTGTTTCTCTTCCCTGTTACACCATTAAAAAACAGCAGATCTACATATTTACCCAGAGAAATAAAGAACTTCAAAAGCACAGGGAGTTTGAGAGAAAATTCTCTGTTTCTAAAATCTAGCTTTTTTAGGTCAAAGAAATATTAAGAATGAAAGGAAAATGCTTTAACAAGATCTATTCTTGCCAGTGCAAATATAAACATTTTCTCACATTAGTCATTATGTATCGAGACATGTTTAATGACCCACTGTTCATCCAAGATATGAATATCCAGAGAAGTTGTTTGGTTTTCAGGAAAGCCAACCAACAGAAAGAAAGGGATGAAACCTTTTTGATTACTATAAGGCTACTGATGGGTGGTCTTAAAACCTTATGTTGCATGCATTAGCAACAGAGATGTTGATATTTATAGAAAGAAACATTTGTATGGGCTATGGATTTAATATCCAAAACAGAGCTAGTGTTTTGCCAATGACCAGGCCCAACAAAAATGATACCGCCACCAGCAGGAAGATGAACCAATACACAGACTGTATTGTAGACAAGAAGGACATTCCATGAATGATCACTGAGGGTACAAACAGATCAATCAGCTGGTACATAATTGACGCTACCCCCAATGATCTCACAAAGGACGTAACTCGGCCCACAACAGGTGGGACAAACAGAGATCCGAGGTTGCCCACAGTTGGCATGGGAAACAGCCAGACCAGCAAGCTGAACACATAAGAGAAAGGTGCCCACATGGCAACTCTCACCCAATCGGCCCGCGTTCTCAAAGGTCTTGAGCAGACTGGGGCCCAGCTCCAGGGAGAGTCAGGAGGTCTGCCCTGAACCAGGAAGCTCTGTGGAGTGCACTCCACAGACAGACACTCCTGACTCCCTGCAAGTGGTCCCAGCTTTTATCCCCAAGCAGACACCTGACCTTTGTCAACTCAATGCAGGACCCCTGGGGCTCATTTCCCTTATGGCTTTCCCTGCAGGGCCGGCCGCACCCTGGGGGGAAGCTATAAGGCAAACTCACCACCTCTGTATGAAGGGCTGTGGGAATCACCCATATGTCAACCTTAATTCAGGTCTCAGGGTTCAGACCCTAGCATTTCAGCTAGCTCCTGAGAATAGGAAATCCATGCAAATGACAGTCATTACAACAAACTTTTGATATTTTCTTCTTATTTGAAAAGACTGCTAGAAAACTAGATGAGCAACAGCATCAAGGTGCAAGTGAAATTGACTTTCTGTGCCCCAGGTTTGGGTCAACAGACTGTTGCTCATCTTATATGTTTCCCCTCTTTTTTCGTAAGATTGTCTTAAGGTACTTAATAAGGTGGTAAGTAATAACAGTACTGCATGCATGATTTGGTTTGTTATTTACTAAGGAACTGGTATGGATGAATTGTCTTGTTAAACTATAAATGCTGCTTATTTAGTAGTGAGGCCAGGTTTGAAGTCAAGGTAAACATTTGCAGTTGCCTTTGATTTCAATAAGACACACTCATTTACATTGCTTGAAATTCTCTGACACACTGGAGTTATCTGTATCTGGATGCATATGATGTTACTATCCATACATCTTCGTAATAAGAAAATCAGTTCATTTATCCCCACTAAATTTAATTTTTTAAAGTGTTTTTGTCTTTTTTTCCTTCTGAAAGGAAGTATTGAAACAGATTTGTTCATTCAAAGAGAAATTATTTCAAACCAACTAAGTTTTAAACTATACTTTTGTGTTACATTGCCTAATTCATAAATTGCTACTGAGAAAAGGATACATGTTTTTGTGAGTATTTAGTTTTATCAAATAAGTGAACTATCCTGTGTGGCTCCATGCTGAAAAACTGATGTAAAAATCAAAGCACTTTTTGTGAACTAATATATTACATCAGAAAACTGTATTGCCGCCATGTAAAAAAAAAGTTACCAAATTGTTACTTTGTTTTAGTTCTGTAGACACACCTAGGCATTTTAGACAATTTAGGCATAGATCTTGCTATGTAGTGTACTTTTAAGCTTTTTAAAATTTTCTAACATTCTTTAGCATTTTCATAAGTTTGAACATCCATAGCATAGAATCATAAAGTGAGTTGCAAAGGACCTTAAAGATCATCTAGTTCCAACCCCCTTGACATAGTCAGGGACACCTCCAGTTAAATCAGGTTGCTCAAAGCCCCCATCAAGTTTAACCTCATAAAAGTAATTCACAGTGCATGCTCTAGTCTTCCTATTCCTTGGTTTGAAAGGCTATTTCTAACAGGAATAGTAGTTTTCACAGAATTCCTATTCCTTTACATTTATGAAGTCTGAGGACCATTAATTAGCAGTTGAACACCTCTATTAGGTAGCAATTATGTTTACAGTAAAGGAGTTATACAGAGCATACGTTTTGCACGTTTTGCGCTTCAGAAAAAGCTTACATGTAGAATGACCACTTTGCAGATTTCTGTTCCTATCATATTTTGGACAAAAGTATATGAAAACCAACAGTAAATAAGATGGTAGTGAATTTTCATACATATAAACATGTATGATAACATTATAGTTTTGTTTCAGTAAAGCCACAGTGTTGTAAAAGGCAGAGCCCGCCCTAGTTAGGGGCCAGCATTCGGAAGATCTCACGATGTAATGGAAAGCTCAGACCGCCCACGAGGGGCATTGTGGGCAGGGCTTGTCATATATAAGCAATTGCAACAACGCAATAAACGCCATTTGCTGCATCCTCCACATTGGAGCTTGTGTCTCAATGGCCCTCAACGGCAGAGGTTGAGTAGCCGCGATCCCGGGTCCGAGTGTTGGTGACAACAAGTGGTGACCCCGACGTGATTGACAAGCGGGCCGCAAGCACTTCTCGCGTGCAGGTCTGGCCAGGTGATTTTGGAAACGGAGTATGTAATTAAGGTACCGAAAACCTTAAGTAAGGAGGTGGACCTGAAGTTGAAATCAGGCCCTGTGGGGGCATGCATCCAATGGATGATGGCTCAGGGTTGGTTACTATCCAGTTTGAGATTTTTGATAAGCGCCTATGGCCGTGGATAAAGGCGGAGCTCACAGAGCAAGCCTTTGGGGGAAAGCTGCAGCATTATGAAACCTTCGGTACAAT
>NW_008614277.1:18449-43926 GCF_000691845.1 Merops nubicus | reverse complement strand
ACCTAAATGATTCTATGATTCTACTTTCAAAACATCATGCAGATCACTGAGGGTATTTTGTTATCTGAAGCAGATTTAAGAAAAAAATAGCTTTTCTAGTTATGTCTTCCATGTCTTCTGCCCTTCATAAACAGGGAAAAAGCATGGAAGAAAACATGTCCGTATATGACTTAGCAAACACAATTAGCAGATTGTTTCCTATTTCTTAGTACAAAATTATAAATTAGGGGAAAAAATCAATACATCGAAACAAGGGGAGAAACTCCTCCTTCCTGGAAAGGCCACAGCTTATGTGGGAGTGGTCAACCACCAGGTGTACTTTGTGACAGCACTGGCACATGGGGAGGGTGCTTATTCTATCAGTTGTAGTGGGTGCTGAAAGCCATTCAGTACTGAAGATACTGCAAATCATTCAGGGAAGATAAAAATCAGTCATTTTCATCTATCCAAAAGCTGTGCATGGATAATATAGTTTTCCTCTAAAGAGCTACTGTGTCCCAAACAGAGTTACCTGCTGGAAGTACTTGTCGCAGTTAATGTATTCCTTATCGTGGGAGTCCTGCAGCTTGTTTGTTTTGATGTACTGCCAGAGGGCCTGGATGATGGCAGAGCGGGTCTGGGTGTGTATCCCCAGCAAACGGGCGAGTCGTGGGTCCAGCTTAAACTGCGGGGGCTGTAACACAGAGAGAGGAGATGCAGACAGCAGCAGAGAGAAAAGCAGAGAGATACACAGGGCTAAGGTTGAGTTCTTGGGAGACTGTTCCTCAGGAGAAGCCCCCGTTCAGGGGCAGGGATTGCAAAAATACGGGTTGCTCAGATGTGCACAACTCTTGATGCTCTGGAAGAACTATGTCTAGGGTGTGAAAAGAAAGAGAACCATTCTGCATGTGCTGTGAACACAGATTATCTATACCTCAGGCTTCAGGTAATAACAGCTTGCGTGCAGACTCAGGAAAGAATCTTCCTTTTCAACACTGACACATAATTTGACTTTAGGGAGAGGGAGAATTAAAAAGGATGGTCCTTCTTCTGAACTACTGGAGGTTAACCACAGAGAGAATGAAGCTAGGATGATAATTCTGCTGTTGCTAGTAACTGCGCAGCTGCCACACATCAAAAAAAGTGCCCTGGAACTCTCTTTTTCAGACATGTTCTCTCCATTCTGCTGAATACCAGAAAACTTACCCAACCACAACTAGTCAATGGAATATGACAACGAAGAAGCTTGACGAGAAGCTCAACGTGAGCCAGCAGTGTACTCACGCAGCCCGGAAAGCCAACCGCATCCTGGGGTGCAGCAAGAGGAGTGAGTGTGGCCAGCAGATCAAAGGAGGTGATTCTCCCCCTTTACTGTGCTCTTGTGAGACCCCACCTCAAATACTGTGTCCAGTTCTGGTGTCCCCACCATAAAAGGGACATAGAACTGTTGCAATGAGTCCAGAGGAGGCCACAAAGATGATGCAGGGGCTGGAGCATCTCTGCTATGAGAACAGGCTGAGGGCACTGCGATTGTTCAGCCTGGAGAAGAGAAGACTCCAGGGGGACCTTAGAACTGCCTTCCAAAACCTGAAGGGAAGCTACAGGAGGGCTGGAGAGGGACTTTGAACAAGAGTGTGCAGCAACAGGACAAGGCACAGTGGTTTTAAACTCAAAGAGAGTAGGTTTAGCCTGGATCTTAGGAAGAAGTTCTTCAGTCAGGGGGTGGTGAGACTCTGGAACAGATTGCCCAGAGAGGCTGTGGATGTCCCCTCCCTGGAGGGGTTGAAGGCTGTTTAAGGCCTTTAAGGTTGGAGGAGGCCTTGAGCAACCTGGTCTAGTTGAGAGGTGTCCCTGGCCATGGCAGGGAGGTTGGATGCTGGCATGTATGATCTCTAAGGATCTTGTAGATTATCTCCCTTCCTAACCTAAGCCATTCTATGGTTCATGCTATGGAATATATTTCTTCTTCTGACCTCTGTGATACAGCTCTTCAATTATCCTGTTCTGCATCTCTAGTAAGACACATTCCTTGGACAGTTTAGAGTTCGGTGCCTCCGCCAGTGTGTACCCATACTCAAGTTTAATATCTGCCATATTATTAGGCAAGGATTACTCTGTTGGTGCGAGGTCACCCAGTGCTAACTTTATAACAAATCAAAGCTTAAGCATAAGAGAACATCTATTTTCAAGTATAATTTATAACAATGGTGAGCATAACAAACATCAGTATATTGTGTTAACAATACGGATTCTCACTGGCTGTATCAGCATTTCGTTTGGCTTTTACACTCCCTAAAATCAGTAAAATTTTTTCTCTGCCAACATACAACAGACTGTCTTTATCCTCGGTAGATGCTATTTGCATGGGGGGACAGAGAATGGCACAGAATGAGTTCTTAAAGTTATACAATCAAAATGCATCTGAGACTGAACTGCTATTGAAAAGGAAGATCCCATCTCCTCTCAGCAGTGCATTTCTATCAGTTTCCTCAGGACAGCAACACTTCTTTCAGGGATGGTTTCAGTCACATTGGTTAGCTCCACAACTGCAAATTGTGCCAGGAGCATGGAGGCTGTGACAATGCACACCCACAGCTGAAACAAAAGTGGGTTTTTGAAGCAACTTAGCCTTACAACAGCTTAAAACACTTTGAAACTGTGCCCAGGAACCTCTTTTGTATTCGATCCCAAGGCAGAATAACCTAATTTTGCCTGTTATTTATTTTGATTCCTGGGACTGGGACCAGGGAAACTATTTGAAAGTTACCTTTCTAATAGATCAGTTCCCTGACTTGTTTGTGTTCAGCCCACAAATATTGCAAGTACAGTAGAACCAGTACTGACAAAAGAGAGGAGAAGGAATGCCCAACAAGGCCTAAGAGTAATGGCCCATCTAACACTATGTTGTCTTATGCCAGAGTAGGGTGACAATGTGACCAAAACTTAACACATCAGGAAGGCTGTGTAGTCTGTCCTGAGAAAAACTGCCACAGCTCCGCAGAGTTCTGGTGCCACTAGCAAAAGCCACTCCTTTGAACATCTGCACCAGACCTTGCATGCAACTCATGTGCAGCTGACTACTCCCTAAGAAGCCCAAGGTGGAAATGCAAGTTCCTTCTGCAGGTAGGCAATACAATCTTCGTAGTGCCAAGAATAACATTTTGCTAGACTAAATAGAAACCTAATTGATTGTCATGGTTACAGGGGCTGGGACCAGTGTATCCTTATGTGGGTAGAACCAAAACTGTATATTCTATACTCTCTATGTCAGTGCTCATGGGCTGTTAAGAAAATCATGGGTAGCAGCTGCCCAGGACAGACCTCACACCCCAGGCTATAACAGATAAATAAAGAGGTTCAAGGGCAGGGGAGATGGTAACACCTTCCCACCCAGCAGGAGGAGTCCTCCCTGTTCATGGGCCCATCCATGCCTCGCCCCATGACTCACACAGAGCTCCCCCCAGGAGCTATTTCTGTTTAATGGACCATCAAGGACCCACTGCATGACTCACAGAATGATATCAACCCATTGTGAGATGCTCCACCCAGGGGGAGGAGCCAAGTGCTCCCACCTGGATATAAACTGGGGTTCAGTACAGCACGGGGGGCCTTACCCACTGGATTTCCAGAGGACAAGAGCTACCAGGTCTTTTCTACGAGACCACTGTTTCATCTGGACTGCTACCACCCCCCTAACTACAGAGTATCAGGTTGTATTCTGACTCTGTTTGTGGTTTTCCTTTGTATTATTGCTTTTATTTTTTTTTTCTTATTAAATTGTATTTCTGACTTGGAGTCTCTCACTGGTTTGTTTTCAAACCATTATATTGATGTACCCTCTTTAAATTTTAAATAATGGGACAGTTTGGTATCACTCTAAACCCAATGGACTATGTGTCATTTTGGGTCCAAGTGTACTGGTTTCTGATGTATGTGGCAGGATGAATGTGCCCTGTTGCACTATGTCCCAAAGGCTGTACTTTCCGTGCCAAAAGCTGTGCACTGACCTGGTAGTCCAGCATGAGGAGTAACGTGCACCGCACGCTGACATCTCCAGGTCTTTTCACCTGGAAGCCGTCCGTTTCCTGCGTTGTGGGCGTTCTGTGCCACTGCCAAAGGGAAAAAAAGATAAGAGGGTTCACCCTTTTCCACTGCTGTCCACAGAGGTGCATCTTGCACAGTACGCTATGCAAAAATAAGACAAGTACAAGCCTTCTGAAGATCTTGCCATTTAAAAAATACAACCAAAACACATCAAACCCCTTCCCCTAATCGTTTCTTGCTCTGCCTGCACAATTCAGCTTTAATGCACAACCTGTTCTGCTGTTAGCATGCTTTACTTGTTAGGAAGAACGTGCACAATTTTTTCATCATTTCATACATTCTCTTGTAAGATGTGCAATACATCACTACCACGTCTATGGTTTAGACTACATAGATTCTGTTAGTAAACATTCTTAAGAATTCAATTTTGAAAACTCTGAAAATATTTTAAATGAGATAATGAATGCAAGGTAATTTAAGGCAGTAAGGTAATGGGCACATAGCTGTTTATCTGTGCTAGTATCAGGCTTGTATGCAGAGGGTGCACAACCTTCTTACCTCCACAAGATGGTTGTCAGGTCCATAAAGATCTTTGTCCAGTTCAATAACCAAACTCTTAAAAAAAGATGAAAACTTTCGTTTCTGTTTGCTGAGCTGCAGAACCAGAAGAAACAGAAATGTTTAAGGCTGCATCTATTAGCTTGTGTTCTACACTTCCTTCTCAGGCTTTCTCCTCCTCTTGAACATTAATTCTTGTTTAGACCACAAGTGTGATCAATGTAATCACCTTTTCCCTCTGGCAAATGCAAGGTAAGATGCAAAAATCTCAGCAGTGGTGGAACACTGCACACTTCAGGGAAGATTCCCAACACTATGTTATTGTAAAGGCCTGGCTTGTAATGTGAACACAACGCCTGCTGGAGCGAGGCCAGAGGAGCCCCAGCAATGCCCCGAGGGGGGAACCCCTCTGCTGGGAGCCCAGCAGGAGAGAGTTGGGCTGGGGCAGCTGAGAGGAGAAGGCTCCAGCTGGGGAGACCTGCTGGGGGCCTTTCAGTGCTTCAAGGGGCCCATCAGAAAGCTGGGGAGGGACTTTTTAACAGGGTCTGTAATGAACGGACAAGGGGTGATGGATTTATACTGAAAGAGGGTAGGTTTAGATTAGATGCAAGGAAAATGTTTTATGCTAAGGGTGGTTAGACACTGGCACAGGCTGCCCAGAGAGGTTGTGGATGCCCTATCCCTGGAAGTGTTCAAAACCAGGTTGGATGGGGCTTTGAGCAACTTGCTCTAGTGGGAGGTGTCCCTGCCCACGGCAGGGGGGTTAGAACTGGATGATCTTGAAGGTCTCTTCCAACCTGTATACTTTTTATTTTAATAGCTTGAGTTTTTTGAGGAATGCTAAGTTCTTGGCCTGACTGATGAGATGACAGCAAATTTTACAGACTAATCATACACTAAGTAAAAGTATTTCCTTTTAGATTTTGCCTTTCCATTTAATTATCAGTATTCTCTGCTTACTACACAGCTCACATTGTCTAAATTAAAAACTGGGACGTCTATAATCATGTAATCTGACTTTTTCCATAGGATACAGTCCACAGGATTTTAATGAATTTTTTTCTTATTTAATGCAGATCATTTTAGAAATACATCCTCCTTTGATTTAACATTTGCCAGTAATGGAGAAGCTATTTTGTTCCAATAAAGAACCTCTTTCTTTGTTAAAATACAACCTCTAATTTTTAACCTCAATTTGTCTAAGATCAACTCCCAGATGCTGCACTTTGTCACCCCTTCATCCTCCAACAAGACGCTGATTCTGATTCATGTAGTTATCTCCAGACAGACAGATGTGCCTTAAAACCTTGTCTTCTCCATACATGCATGTTCTCCATCTGTTTATCTTATAAAATACTTAGCTTGTGAAGTCCATTCATATAGGAAAGTCCAGCCTTCTCCAAAGAAAGCTAAACCCATCACTGAGGTTTCTGAAGACTTCAGAATGACAAAACTTTTCTTCCACCCTTGCTCTGATCATTCATCCATCTTCTTGCCCTCCCCAGGAACATGAACTACTTAGTTCTCCTTGTTATCCTGCTCTTTAGAAGATGCAATACCTGCTGTAGGCCTGATTTATCACACCTCTTGTGACCTGAACCCTGCTACATCTTTTAAGGCAATTGTCTCAGCCCTGTTCTCTTCATCTCCTCCTACCTGTTCTGTCCTTAAGTCTGCTCCACTGTCTGCTGCCCTCCCCAGCATTCCCATTATGGCCTTATCCCTCAATCTGGCTTGACCAGCCAGCAGCAACAATCTAACGCTGACACTCAGGGATGTCTTGTCTGAGTTGATATCCTCAGTAAAGTACACCACCCCACAGGACAATCTCTAGATTCTTGCCAGTCCCAGTGAAGCACAGGTAAGTCATACATCATCCAGGAGCTTCCCCTCCACTCGCAGCTCCCATGAAGCAATGCTGCCATCAGAGTCATCAGCATCAGATTTTGCAGGATTAAATGTGTTGGAGATGTAGAGTCTCAGTTTCCGCTTTTGCTGTTGAAGAAATAGAGAATAGTACACAGCCAGTTTAATTCCAAGACCTGAGCAAGCCACAAGAAACATCATAATTACACATTTAGTAGGGAATCTGCATGTTTACTACAGTTGCACCAGGTTATACTAGAATTTAAGATTTGGTTTTGTATAAAAAAATAGACTGAAGAGCTGAACCTGAAACTTCCTTTCAAAACCTATTGGCTATACAAACATGGTAAGATCCTCTGTGAGTGGAGAAGGACAGGTGGCTGCAGAGCCAAGCCCAAGAGGCTACACATCCTGTACTTCTGGATGAGATATTTGAGAAATCATTACAAGAAAAGCACAATATGATGCCACTCCTGTCACCTGCCCTTCAAAACCCTAATCAAACATGCTGCAGCTCCACCTCGCAGTGAGACCTAAGTGGAGGAAGGCACTGGGATCCATTCCTATCCCAGGTGCTCAAGTCCCTGAGGGACACCAACCACCGTGGCTACCTGCCATCCTTTTTACAGGTGACTGGAGCCTTCCCCATCCCTGCACTGGCTTCTGGCTGTGCTATTTCTCAGTGCCCTTCTCTCCTGTGCACCATGTGGAAAACCTGGCCATTAACTCTGATGCATGGATTCCAGAAAAGATAGTGCCAAAAATTTCTTTGGGATGCTAATCTCAAAGATCTTCGTATAATATAATGATGAAAAGACTACAGTTGCCAGGTTAATGAAGCAGAAACAACCCTCATACAACATAAGAAAGGAGTAGTCTTGGAAAACTTTCACACACACAAATACAGGGGAGGAATTTACATTCATCAGGTCAGGAAACTAAAAATCTACTATGTCAGAGATTAACGTGGGAAGCAGAGATATATGGCTGATGAGGAACAAGAAAATGACTACATTGTCCCAAATCTAGAGAAGACAATGGCAGAAAGGTTTGACAGAAATGCAGTGTCAACAGTACGCACTGACAGGGAACAGGATTTTCAAAAGTGCCAAGAGTCCAGGAAATGACAGGCTGACTGACCCAGATAAGAACAGGCAGATAGGTAGAAATATATTCCTGATAATCCATATTCTTTCTCCATCCTTTCCTACGGGAGTTCTGTTGCTAAAGTGCTCTTTCATCATATAAAATGTGGGAGGGTTAATGTCACAAAATCTTTGTCTGGTATGGAGGACTTGTGAAGGGCTTCATGTTTCTTAATTCCCAACTCTTCAATTTAACTTACATATTTTATACACTGGTCCTAAATTTTATCCTCACCTGGATTATTTGCAAAACCATTATCTACACACACAAGCAGCTTTTTTCTTAACAGTTCCTCCTAGATACTCTATTGATATTTCATGTTTATATCACTGCCTCCATTTCCTTTTATTCTGATTTCCAAAGACATTATTTCCATTCTCCCTTTTATCCTGGGAACTCCTCTCATCTCCCCATATCCACACAGGAATTGTGTCCGTTTCCTCCAAAGTCTGACATTTCATCACTAAATCATCCTCTGCAGCAACATCCTTACTGAATCTTTTCGATGTCTTCCTTTCTCCCAGTCCTGTCCCAGAAATGGATTCTTTCCCCACTGTGCAATGTGCGACCCACACACAGCCGAGTTACCTCGTTCATTGCAGTCCTGCGCAGGATCGGGTGCTGGCAGGCTGGTGCCAAGAGAACTACACCTCGCAGGAACAGAACAGAGAATATTTATGCACTGGGGACTGAAATGGAGTTACCTGTAGCTATTGTCCACGACTGGTTGGGGGGGCTACGGCGATAAAGGATGCTTTGGCTTGGGGGCTTGATCTAATCACCCTAAGGTGGAGCCAGCTTATCGGTCCAGCAATTATCACCCTAAGCACAGCCATCGTGAGTCTCGTGTAACACGAGCTTTCAGGCTCTAGATGCCTCGTACAGTGTGCCCAAAACCAAGTTAGTAACAACACCTGACTCCACTCTGAAATACAAAATACCTCTCCTTGTTACCTTCTGTTGTTTCCCTTTGCTAACTCCCAATCACTTTTCTTTCAAGTCATGCAGGAGCCAGACGCAGCTCACGTTTTAGAGGGGTCTCCTGCTGGGTTCCCTACATTTCCTCTGCTCTGCCCAAGTCACAGCCTGTGTGGAATTCGTTTGTTTCTTCCACACCTCTCTTCAATTTACAGTGTTTTCTTCTACATGGCAAATTCTTTCTCAAAATTACTCCTTCCCTCACTGCAACCCCTATAAATCAGCCCACTTCTTCCACATCATCACCCGAAAGGAACTTAGAATAATTACAAATAAAAAAATCTAAGAAAGGGCTATCTCTAAAACGTTATCTTTTGTCCCACTTTATTTACATTATCTTGATTTTGGATCAAAACCATTCAGCTTTTGACTCCAACACATTTCAGACCCTGCTGACAACCTCCAAGTACCGTGGAATGCTGAGCCGTTGGTCTCTGCTAGAACAAGCAAAACGTGTAACATGCACCCTGGGGGCTGTCTTCAGATTTTGGCCCAAAAGGTAATTTGCAAATTTGCAATACTGTTAAGGGAGGGATTACCTCCCAAATGCAACCACAGAAAGACCCTTGCTTCTGACTCATCAAGAAATCAAACAGGGCAACTGCAGGGTTGCAAGAGGAGCCCAACATCAAATGGGCTTTATATCTAATAAAAATCTTTATTAGAACACAATGCAAAATATGGGAACTTAAAGAAGGAAAATTCACATTTGCTAGGAAAAATGGAATAAATTAAAGAAAAAAAAAAAGGGGGGGGGGGGAATGTTTTAAACCAAATTTTCGCTGCTCACATGTCCTACAAAATGGTTCATTTCTTCAGGCTTGCTTTTATTCCAGCAACTCTTGTGACTTCCAGGGTTGCAGAAAACGCTGTAGGGTCATTTCTGGGGAGATACAGAGAATCCTCTCTTTTTGTTCCTTACGACCCAGCTGTGTTTGTGCTTTAGCCTTCTCTCAGGAAACTCCAAATTCCAGCTTTGTCTTCTGGCTCCTTACTCAGCTGAGACGACCCCTCAGCTCCTGCGTGCACCCCAGCTGGCACCCTGGCCCACTCCCTCCACGGGCTCCCGCAGGCCACGTGCACCTCAGAACACAACAAACAGGCCCTCCCGGCTAACAATGAGCCACTACCCTTTCAAAGAAACTACAAAGACAGCTGCAAACCGGTGTCAGCCACCACGATTGTCCTAGTCAGTAACTCCAGACCTGACCAGAGGAGTGCAGCCAGACCTGCCAAAGACATTCTCGTAAGCAGTCTAAGAGAACTGTGAAAAAGGTATTTGGCCTCGAACAGTGCTTAAACAGCCAAACATGTCCTCTTCTGTACAGCACATCAACCTAGGAACAGTTAAGCCTCCAAAACTACCTGTCAGAAGGTACTGCCAGCATGTCTACCTCCAGTTTGTTCCCTTAGGAGCTGCTGCTACATTTTTTGCCCTCTTTCTGCCCTTCCTGGAATGCCCACTACCATCTCTTCCTTACACGTGTCAGCACCTCATAAAAGCTACTTGGGAACAGCTCTGCTCAAGACATTCTAGGAGGCCCACTACCTTATCTTCCAGTTCCAGGAACAAGACAATGGCACCTGAACTTGCCCGGCATACACTTACACCAATAGTGGCAATACATACTTTGAACAGTGACGCTTAAAGAAAACATATTTAGAAATCTCTAGCAAAACATCAGAACCATAGTTCTACAAATGAAACTTTTCTTTGGACCAGCAGGCTACTTCTCCTCTGCCATGACTTTTCTCATGTCAGCTGGGAGATGTTACCATCTCTGCTGAGGAAAAAAGATCCTGGCAGAATCTCAATCTCTTCTGAAGGGATCTACCCAGTGAGTAACAACTTCAGCACTTCACAGCTGTACTGCTGTCATAAGGATGTCCAGTCTTGGAAGATGTCAGTTCAGAGATTATACAGACAGTCAAAGCTGAACTCAAGGAAGAAGAACCTCAAAATGGTGCTGGCTGGGGTTTTAGAAACACTCTACAGACCATAAACGCTCCTTGGCTAAAGACACACTCCCAAATCATTGCACTCAGTTCACTTATCAGTACTCCCAGGTTTGACAATAATACCAAGTTCATACCCAGACGGCTCAGAGTGAGGAATTCCTCCATCTCCAGTTAAGCAACTCCACCTCATCCAGGCAGGAAATGGTACAACAGCAGTTATGTGCCACTTGCTTACTTTGCAGCTCAAATTCAGCAGTGCAATGTACTTGGGCAAGAAGCCACTACCCTTCAACAAATTCTGCAGATTTCTTAGCAATGAACATTACAGCCCAGATCTAAAACCTTTTCCATTCTCTGCATGGTAGCGTCTCGGAGAACAGAAAAGCAAGCAACCAAAACACACAGACTTGTTTTTTACTGGTAGGATTCTCAGTAGGTTGGAGCAAAAGCTAAAGAGAAAACGTACAGCTCCAGGGCAAGAAAAGAGCACCACTTTCATCTCCTCAGACACACTGAAACTTTACCACCCAGAAAGACAAAGCTCAATGGGGGGAACTTCGCAGAGACTTGATCAGCATTGTGAATCAAATGACCTCTTGTCTAAAAATCGATAAATGCTTAATCTGCTTATTCTTGAAGTGTAAGATATGCATGTTTAACATGCATCTTTGACTTGTCTGCAGCAAAATTAACTGCGTTCATATTTAAAAGAAAAGCCTCCCCTCCCCCCCAAGCACTGTATTTCACTTACAATTTCTCCTTGAGAAGAAGAAAAGGAAAAAGCATGTGTGACAGAAGATTGGTCATGTCAGTGATGAACTACTGCTTAGGTCCCAGCTACAACAGTAGCACAAATGGTGGGAGAGCTCATGTGGAATGAAACAGATCTAACCAAGAGGCTGACAGGAATGCTGGAGCAGCAGAACTGCAGCTTTTTCTCCCTTTTCAATGTCATCTTCACACAAATCAATACAGCTTTAAGTTGAAGTAAATGGGTGAAATGCTGGAAATCTGTCACATCCTCCAGAAAACTACCTCTGCTTTATAGTGCCACATTTTTTTTTCAGTTTCCATTAGCATTAAAACCCTAAAAAGTCAAATCAGAAACTAAGTATCTGAAGACATCATGGTCTCTCTGATATCCCAAAGACAAATCTCCATCAACTTCTGAAGTTAAAATTTCCTTCACTGAACTCAGGCAGGACACAATCCTCCAGGACACTTCCAAGGAAGCTTTGCTTGGGACTTCAGACAAATTAACTGCTTATCAGCAGATAGTCTATTGCTGACTGAATCAAGGAAATCTGGCTGCAGACCCTATGAAAAACATTGTGTTGAGACCTCTCTATGCTCTTATGGATGGATTTCTATGTATCTCAATGCAGCATAAAAACCTCATGCAGGAAGGAAAGAGAAAAAAGCTGTGTTTCTGTCTTTGCATATAGAGTAAATGTTTCATGGCCTCACAAAACTTGTTAGGAAGCAGAAAGAACAGTGGAAGATAAAGTAGCATGGAGACTAGAAATAAAAGAACATTGACCACCAATAACAAGTGTTCCATCTGGATCACGATAAAAGAATCAAATCAGAGAGTGTCCATGTCAGAACTGGAATATAAAGGTATTGCCGTCCAGAGTGGCAGCAAACATCTATGTCAAAATTTGTAGAAGGAAAAAAAAAAAAAGGTTAGGTAACTCATGACAACAAAAGACAGACAACAAGATCTTAAAAACGGCCAATCCAAAGCACAAAAATCAGTGAGCGGGTAGAATATGCACCTATCATGCATACTAACAGGAACTACCCAATATTTATAGAGTTAAAAATTGCACCGACACATGAAAAACATCTGTAGAGAGTTCTATAAAAACTTCAACAACAACAAAAGACCTCCAAAAACATCAAACAAACGCTATAGATTAACAAAATGGAGAATACTATGCATAATACTCTATAAAATCAGTTATAGCATCTTATTTGGCAATTGTATACTACAGTCAGCATCACGAGACGTATACTAGAAGGTAATGAGACTATCTTGGGGCACTGAAAAATTCTTTCTCTAGCATGATTGGGAGGACTGAACTTTTTACCTAAGAGAAGAGATCACTAAAGGACCTGAAAGACACATTTAAAATATGGGTTATCTAAAGAAGGTGATGAAGTGTTTGCACTTTCCTTATCTCACAATGCAACATCAGAAGACATAAAATCAAGCCACAAGGCCATAAATCCAAACCCGATCAGTCCAAGTGTGTCATGTGTGCCACACAAAACATAATAAACCACTGTTAACGCACAGAACTCATCCTCACAGAACACAGATTTAGAACTTGAAGTCTGTTAAACCAGAAGACACTTTATTGTCCAGTCCAATTTCCTGTGCAACAAAGGCCCTAATGATTCATCAAAGAGGGCAGCTCTCTTTTAAGAACATCCAGTGTTGACTTTAAGACTTGACATAATGAAAAATCTATTATATCTCTGATATCTTGTTTTACTGGTCATAAATATGCACATTAGTCAACCTCACTTGGTCTATTTTTGAACTACCATCTGTTGGACCAAATCCAAAAGCTCTTAAAAAAATAAAAACAAACAAAAAAATCAGGAAGGGTCTGGAGTGACTATATTATATACAGATCTGTGATCCTGCTACTTGTCACTGTCAGTAAGAACACTGACCCACAACAGCCTCATAATTCCTGTTGCCACCGAATGTGGGAGAGTGAGGGTGATTATGCAAGATTTGACCATGTTCTCACTGAATACTTAGGCTAGTTTGTGATGGATTAAGAATGCACATGAACTTTGCCTCTTTGCATTGAGGCTGAGGAACTTTCTGTCCAGTGGCTTGATTCAGCCCTAACTGGCCAAAAGCAGTGGCTATGGGCACAGTCTCTGACTGTCAGTAACTACCCAGGCAACAAACCAACCAGTAATGCAGCAACACAGGTTGGTGTGGTCCCATTGGCAGCTCAGTCCTCTTCATAATAACGTGTAAGAACCCTCAGATCAGTCTAGAGGAGACAACTTGGGACTCAACTCCTAGGGCCAAGCTCAGGGGTGTCCAGAAAGAGTTGGACTCATCTAAAGCCCACTGACTCAGAGGGGACCTTCAGAGCTGGGGTGACTGCACATCAATATATATGTTAAGCCTAAGGAAGGTCAGACAGCCACTGGCCTTTTTTATTTTTAAAGTGATACGGTTGATGATTAAAGATGAGAAAATTCATAATAAAATTCCCTCAATTATTTTTTTTTTGTTTAAATTGAAATTGCCATGAATTCTGTTTCGCCTTCAACATATTTCTACTCTAAAGGGCTTCAGCAGACATCTCCCCTGAAGAGCTTTAGAATATATTATCAAAACCACCATAGCGCTTGGAGTGCACCAACGGTCCTGAAGTCACTGAGCTGGCAGCAACAGTTAAGTCCAGGTCACAGGTCTGTACCATGTAATGCTTTTCAGAACCCATGAAGATACAACTTCAAAAATTAAATCTTTGTTTTCCCTCCTTGATTTGGAAAAATTTTGCTTCCCTGACAATTACAGCTTCTTTCTAAAATCAAGCCTAACATTTACTCAGTCACCTTTTCCCTGTTTGTTCTTGTGCCAGCTTTGCCCTTCAGCCTAAACATCAATACTTTCCTTCCCCTCTACCAAAAATGCAGCAACTCCCAGTCCCTCCCAAGTTTTTGTATTCATATATAAAAGCCAAGTGACATTCAGACAGTGAATCTTCCTTTCCCTAGGTTGTTCCAGCAGCTCTTTTGTCACATGATCATTCGAGTTTGAACTGATCATTTTAAACACTGATGACACTGTATTCCACCTTTAAAAATCAGAAGAGATGTCACTAGGGTCTTCTAAAACACTAGAACTTTTCTGTTGCTACAGGGAATTCTAGTTACTGAGGTATCCTAAATTTTTTTTCTCTCAGTCACAACATGTTAAGTATAAAATTGTTATCAAAATAATACACTTCACTTTTAATGATGTTTCAAACCAGCTGGCAACTACTTAATAACAGAAATTCCTCCAATTAATCCCAGCCAGCACCAAGACCAACATGACAATCACAAAAGAGGAAGTACACTGCCCACGTGCCACAGACCTCAAAGTGCAGAGGAGAATCTACAACAGCTAAGAAGTGATAGATCTGCCAGTGCTCTCAGTTACCTTAAATTTTCTTTAGTAATCCACACGTATTTCTCCATAACATCCCACGAAGAATGAACAAAAACCACTTTGCCCGAGTTGGAGTGCAGGTTCAATTCCAGGAGGCCAGTGACAGTAGGGTTCAGAGTATGACACAAAAAAACTCCATAACTTATTTGTTCTGCTCCAAAGAATATCCCTTGGATGCTCAAGGTTTAAACTCAGTACATGCAAAAGATGAGAGTCTCTTAGAATGACAGAACTGTGGAGCTGTATGAGGTGTGCTGAGCAAAACCACCAAGCCTTGCCTGAGAGGGCAGAGGACCAGGCAGAAACCTTAGTGTTTTGGAAAAAAAAAAAATGCTAATACCCTTCTGCCAACTATACAACAACAACTTCTCAGCCATCTTAAAATCTGAACTGGGGAAAGAATCTCAATTTACAAAACCAGGAAGAAAGGCATTGTCAGTGTAGTCAGATGATAACGCTCTTTTTTAACCTAAAAATGGAGAACCTAGGAGTAGATCACTTAGTCTGAGGATCTGCTGCTACACACCAGCCTGACAAACTCAATGTTCCACACTGGTTCACTGTGAAAAAGTGACAGTCCCCTCTTTGGGCGAGACCAAACTGTTGTCTGTTGTGCCAGGGCTTGGAGTAGGATCCTTGCTTGTGGGATAGGTCACTAGACGCCCTTCTTTCAGCCAGATGACCCCTGATTCAAGCCTTGGGATGAAAATCACCTCAGTCTTAAAATGATGTTTACATCCACAACTGACTAGTTATCTCAGGCTAGGACAATGGAGAGAAACAGGCACTTTTTAAGGCATGATTTATCTATATTCTTTTAAACATCTACTTCTGTATGAGAAGAACTGTGCCCTGAACTGCATGGCCTACACTGACTGAATCGTTTGCTCTAAAGGGAGCACAGTGTCCAGCTTATATATATAAAGGAGTACAGCGTAGATGTCTGTACTTAGCCAAGTGCATCTCACCATGGCCTTAGCCATCCAGATTTTCATGCACCCCTCTCTAATGATAACTACTTATATGGAGTTGAGTTCTATAGTTTCTGTTTCCTTCAGGCCACAGAGCTTGCTATACCTGTAGCTCCAGCCATACTGCAGTCAAACAGCCCTGTCTGCCTGACTCCATCCTAAAAAGTCCTCTCTGGAATTCTGAGCATGCGAGGGGGCGAGTCTTCCACAAAGTCAGTGCAAGGACTCTGGCGACAAGCGGCGTGCAGCAAATGCTGCTCTGTGGATAAGGAATTCTGTGACTCTCATGACAGATATAGTCCAAGAACACAGGACTGACAGACGAGAGAAGAGAACGTGCTGTACCCAATGGGCAGAAAAAAAGACAAGGCAGGATCTGGACTGGAAAAGCTGGCAGCTGAGAGGGGTGCTGACAGTGGTAAAGTGAGCTGGCAGGTGGTGAAGGCTGTTTCTCCTCTTTCAACCAACCTCTCAGCCCCAATGTCTCCTTGCTTTCCAAGCAATCCCACACCTGCCATCTGTTTCAGCAGCACAACTGTTCACAGAAGATCCAAGTAGGATCAATAGGCCCAGCATCTTTTATGTACTGTCCTAAATCAAAAGCATTTGAAACACTTCCCCACCAAAATATCTCCAGTATAACTAGTCTTCAGACAAAAAAAAAAACAGCCTGAGCAACACTACATCATAAACCTGTGGTTCCCAAAGACACTTTCTAGCTACAACTCAATCACTGTGACCAATATGATAACTGCAGTTACAACTGACAAATCTGAGCAGTCCTGCATGTTCCCTATCTATTATCACATACCTCAGACAAATTTAAATTTTTCTGAAGACTGCAATCCCAGTTTGGGAGCCATTGTTTTAAAGCAAATATTTTAAAATTACAAGAGCTTTGATAAGAGGTGGAAATGCAGAGATAACTTTTATTGCTGTTACAAATGCTCCAACTAGAATAAAATGGAAATACTTAACATCAGAACAACCAAAATTTGTCTAGGCTTAGCTGTATTTTGATAGGTCTTGAATCTAACAGCTGCCACATGCTAAGTCTAGACAGGAATTTGAAAAACATCTGTTCAGTCATTCTTTAGGTGTTAACCAGCTGAGTAACTGGTATCTAAAATGCATTTGCTGAGCCCTAGAGAGAAACAGAATTTTCCATCTACAGCCTCTGTAGAGTGTTGTGCCTCCTACACTCTTCCCCATTACAGGTCTTGAATATCTCCATTGAACAGCTTAGAGCTGGAACCTCACGTAATGGTCAGTTCCCTAGTTAAAGACTTTGCCACAAACCTGCCTGCAGATCTATCCATGTGAGTCATTATCATGTGCATTCAATTACTTTTAAACTTGGCCAAGTTCCTAGCTGCCTTAAAATAACGGTGTTCTACCCACATGAAGAAGCTAAGACAAATTATTCCTTTGAGAATTCAATCTACTATATACAACACCTTTGGAGTACAAAGTTGTGATTTAAACCATTGACACTTCAGTTTCGTATATACAAAACAGGTATGTTATCAGAACTTAATTTTTTCCTTTTTTCCTTTTTTTTTTTTCAGTTTCATAAATATCATCAGAGGTAAAAGTCTTCCACATCTTATGAGTTACCTGTACAGTGACAAAGACATTGGAATCTTGATCTTACTTGGGCTCATACCCATTACTGTGGCACAGACAAGAATGACAGTTTTACTTCACAGTAGACATATAGCTACAGAACACTTCATACTACAGGACTCAAACTATGAATTAGTACGAGCAGTCAACACAATCACAAGAACTTAAAGAGGACATGAAAAGAAATTCTTCATCAGAGTGACCAAACATTAGAAGAGATTGACTGAAGAGGCTGTGAAACCTCCATTGTTAGAGATTTTCAAAACCTGACAACCTGCTTTTCAAGGTCTTGACAACCCTGTTTTGAGCAGGAGGTTGACCTAGAAGACTTCCACAGTTTCCTCCTACCTGAACGTTCCATAATTCAGTTGAATAGACTCATAAAACTTAGGAAAAGACCATTTCAGGAGGATATTATGAACAGCAAAGTGCTGGACTTGATCTAATGGAAATTCCAGAAAACGTCATCCATTCTTTTATAACATGAATTATCCTTTTACAGACTATATATATATATATGTGTTCATTTTTGCAGGATCTTACACAATTTTTCTCTAAGTAATTCTTCCCATTATATGTTTTGTTATTCCATGAGTTTAGCTTTTGACTGAATGCTGATCGAAAATTTAATGAATCTCTTCAGCACATCCTTCTAATCTCTTATTTTCTTCTTTTTAATCATTCTGACACAAAATTCCAGAAGCAGTGTTTATTTATCCAGAAGCTATCATTCCCCTTATTAAAGGCTTTCAGAAGGTGGAGCTGGTAATACCCATGGAACTTGCTCCACCCCTTTTCCATGCATGCTGCTCCCCAGCTGCTTATTCTTAGGAGCTTTGTCTGATCAGTTTCAAAACACCTCTGTTAACAGGACTTTTACTGGAAAGATCATTCCACCAGTTAATACAATAATTACTTTTTTCCCCCTAACTTACTCTACAAATGTTTGGTGACATACCTTCATTGGCCTCTTCAGCGCTTCCTGAATATCCACACGCTTCCGCATAATGGTCTGGTCTAGTTTGCGTTCAAAGGCCAACAGATCCATGTAGGCCTGGGACTCAGGAACCAGCTCCCGGATCTGAGAAGGAAGCAAGGAATATCCAAGAACTGGAAGCAAGAGTCTGCTGTGTTCCAGAGCAGTAACACTGACACCGTCCCAGCCCTGACACAGAGGTGCTCAGGAGGAGTTAGCCCTTAGACAGTAGTTCCCAGTTAGCGACGCAGGTCTTAGTGGCATGGTACAAGCATGTGACTGAAAAGCTGGAGCACAGAACTAAAGCTAATGAACTCTGGAAAACCCAAGGTAGATCCACAAGGCCTGAATAATGGCTGCTCTTTTCAAGTGAGGCTCAGCTACAAGCAGCCTGGCAGCCATTGCTCTCAGCAATGCAAAGCACAGTAATTTTTCCTGTTTAATTTTAAATGGTTCTGTGTCTCTCTAGTCTAAAAATAACAGGTGCATGTTCATGTTGTTTTTTAAAAAAACAGTGTTAACCACTGTAAGTAAAAATTGCCATTTAGAAAGTAAACCTTTGCCAAGACATCTTCTTCCTGAGGTGAAGCTGCCCTTCACATCAAAGTTTCAACAGGACCAGCTAGAAGGTGTCAACTTACCAATGAAAGTTGGCAAGATCATCTGTTAAATACATTAGCTAAACTACATTAGTTCTATTAGCAAACTCCCTTTTGATTTTCCGTTCTCCAGAAAAGTTATCAGAGGAGGTGATATGAAGTAGGTTTGGAGGAAGAACTAATGATCTGAGCTCAGAAATAGGCAAGCATCCCCTTAGATGAAGAAGTCTCTTCTTAAGTGGGAACAAGTCATCCCCCACAAAAGAAAGAAACTGTAATTCTAGTAAATCTACTTAACTTCACTCTAGCTTTCACCTGCAGAACTGAAATATTTAACTGTAAGAATAGTTCTGTTCTATAGTAATTAAAAGCCAGTTAGTATTCCTGGTTTGCTTGAGAACCAGAAGCCTGCAGTTCAATTTGGTGTAAGACAAAACACCTATGTGAGAGACACAAGGCATACGCCCGTTCACTACATTCTGCAAGGACGTAGCAACTATTGCACAAGGTCATCCCAAGGCTTGTCACACACACAACCCTAGTACTGCGTCTCTGAGAGCATTTGAGAGTTGTTGCCTTTTAGTACCTACAACCACCTGAGGTATGATCTTCCAGAGCTTCCAGAACTTCTAGAATAGGCAGTGTGTGAAGAAGTACCTCCTTTTGCTCACTTTGAACCTGCCGTCTGTTAGTGTCATTTGATGCCACATTCTTGCACAGCTGGAGCAGCTGTGGGCACACATTTCCTATACGCCTTCTCCATACTGTTCATACATTCTACAAGTTTTTCTTAATATTCGTTTGTTCCAGTCTGAAGAGAAACAATTCCTCCCTTCTGTATTTAGACATATCAAGACTATCAAGTAAAAGACTCTTTCAACCATACTTGTTTGTTGTTTGTTTTGAGGTGCTAGAACACCTGCCCTATTTACAGCAGGACTGACACTTTGAAGAAGCAGAAACCATGGAGCCAAAAATTCTGTTCAGCTTTAGCTAAACCACTGTATTTTTCACTGTATGTACTCTTTCACAAAGTCTTAGTATCAACAGAATAACAAAAGAACATGAACATTCCTAAGAGTGAGGCACGAAGAGCAAGCACTGCCATGAAAACATCAAGGAGCTGCCCATCAGGGCTTGCAGAGTAAAGACAGCTAGGCAATATTTCCACCCACAGCGAGTACAGAACCCTGGACCCGACAAAGCATCCCCATGTTCTTATCCTGTCCCACACAGAAGAACAGATTCCTCAGTTCCTGCCATACAGAAGAAATTAATCATGCTGTACTGCAGTCAGTTAAAAATTCTGGCCTCAGAACATAGTTTCAGTCCTTTAACTCCAAGTTCTAGCAGTCAGTCCACAAACCCCTAGGCATGTGATGAAGCAGGGAGCTGGTGAACACAGCCCTTGAGATAAGGCACACACTACAGCTGTGGGACAACCTTTCCAGCTGCTTCGCAAGGTACAGGACCCAGCACCTAATGGAATTCCTAAAAAGTCTGCAGAAACAGCAGTAATCAATAAATATTTCCATTCCCCATTTTCACATCTCCTATCACATGAAACTGAAAGGGCATTTCCTATTCCATTCCTATAGCGTTTAACATTCAGTTTGGCTAGAATATGTTAAACAAGCATAGACATTTTAAAATCCACCAACAAAGTTAATAATACTGCATACAATTCCTTGACCCGCAAATGGCTGCAGGTTGGGACAGTGTTTGGGAGAAGAACTGTACTTGCCTGTGTTTGTTCTCTTCTCCAAGAATGTGTTAGGGTCACAGTGAAGATGTGATACTAGGCTAGATCAAAGGTCCACTCAGGCCAATGTGTCTGCTCTTAGAGTGTTCTGCTTTCTCACTCTACTATTGGAATAATCTTTTGGAGGCATGACCATATTCCAATTTCTTACTCTTGCCCAATTTCCCATCAGGAGTGAGAGGAAAGTTAAAGGGGAGCCCCAGCAGTATCACATCACAGTGAAAAATTTTGTTTCTGGTACATCTTGGCTCAGAAACATAAAGGTACTCTTACACCCCAAGGTACTCTTACACTCCAGCCAGAAGTACACAGTTCATTTTTCAGTTTTCTTCCTAGGTAGCCAAACCCATTACCTTGGTGTTCCTGTGATTAGGATCTGTGCAGCTTGCCTATACCTTCTTCTTGCATGGTTTGCCCTAACTGGAAAGTTCATAGCTCCATGCAAGTCTCCTCTCTTCTTCTACAATAGATCTAACTATAAATGTGTAAAGAGTTCAAGACCCGAATTCTCCATTCTGGCCTTCATGTAACTCAAGAAACTACAAAAAGCACCTAGCAGCAGCATTCCAGCATCTGAGGTTTTGAAGCATGCAAGTTAAAACTTATCTTGGAATTACATGGGTAACTGGAATAGATTGTTATTAACATTAGTAAGATAGTGCCTTTCAGGAGGCTGGGGTTCTTCTGTTTTTCCATTGTGAAAATTCAAACATTTCAAAATTCTAAAAATCAATAAGAAGAAACTGTTATTAAATTATGCCATTTTATGCTTGGTTTTCTGGATTTTTTTAATTGATGGAGAAAAAGAGTGGAAAAATTATAAGAGTAGGGGCAGTGAGGACAGTGTCCAGGGAAGAGCATGATGTAAGAGGCTCTCACAATTTCCTTGTAGAAGCAGCACAATGTGGGGGGCCCCACCATACATGCCTCTGAACAAATGTGCAAAGCCTGTGAGACAGAGAGAATCAGAAACCAGAAAATAGCTGCAGCACAACAGTCTCTGGGACATGAGAAACATCACGGGACAGCTTCTGTGCCTGGCACAGTACGACAGCGTGGAAGGTCATGACAACAGGCTGCATTCCAGGGACAGCTTCAGAGAGTCGCACTGGGGCAGATGACACGGCGAGGAGTATCTCCTACAAACCACCCAATCAAGCAGGAGACAAAGCCTTTCTTAGCCTTCTGGAAGAAGCCCCATAGTTGCAGGCCCTCGTGTTCATGGGGTAATTTTAACCATCCTGACATCTGCTTTATGAGCAGAAGCACTGGGCACAAGCACTCTACAGGAGATTTCTGGCTTGGATTGATGACGATTTCCTGATGCAGGTCACCAACAAGTCTGCAAGAGGAGGTGCTGGACCAGTTACTCACTAGGAAGGAAGAAATGGTTGGGGATGTGATGACAAAGGGCAGACCTGGCTGCAACAACCATGAGGTGCCAAAGATTGCAATTGTGAGAGAAGAAAGCAAGACCTAGACTTCAGAGGAGCAAGTTTTGGCTTGTTTAGGGATGTGCCCGGAAGGATCCTATGGGTCAGTGGATATCCCTGAAGGACAAAGGGCTCAGGGAAGCTAGCTGAACTTCAAAGATGATCTCTTGGAAGCAAAGGGGCTCCGATGTGCAGAGAGTTGAGCGGCCTAGCAGGAGGCCAGCAGAGTGAAGCAGGGAATTCCTGACTGGCCTGAAATGCAAAGGAGGCATGCATGGAGGTGTAAGCAGGGATGGCCTACCCAGCAGGAACAGTACAATGGTGCCCAAGCATGCAAGCATGAAATTAGGAAAGTCAAAGTTCAGCTGGAGTTCACCTAGCAATGGACGTGACAGGCAACATGAAATCCTTCTGCAAGTGGATCACCAGCATAAGGAAGACTAAAGAAAAGCCAGGCCTGGGTCTGGTTCTGCCACTCATGCCAAAAACCATGAAGAAGACCAAGCCACTCAGTGTTATCTTTGCCTCCATTTCTCTTGGCAAGTGCTGTCCTCAGGCCCCCAAGGTGCCCATGCCTGCATCAGAGTCAGGGATCACTGCTGTTCAGAGAGACCCTGACAAGCTGCAGAAGCACGATGTCATTCAGCCCTGCCAAGTTCAGCAAAGGTAAACACATGGTTCTGCTCCAGAGACAAAATGATGTCATGCTGTGGTACAGCTGGGCATCAACTGGGTTAAAAGCAGTTTTGCAGGAAAACCCCTGAAGGTCTTCACGGACAACAAGCAGAGAATGAATCTGTGACGTATGCCAGCCGTGACAAAAGTCAACTGCAAAACGGCCTGTGAAGAAAAGACAGAGCCAGCTTCCTCTTGGAGGTGCACAACAATAGGCTGAGAGGCGACAGAAACTCACTGCAACATGGGCAATTGACTCAGTACAGGGAATTTTTTAAAACAAACAAACATACATGATGGTACCAGAACATCAAACAGGCTGCCCAAAGGTGCTGTGGGATGTCTGTCCTTGGTTGGAGGTATCTGGAATCCATCTGGACAAGGTCCTGAGCAACCTGATGTAATCTGAACCTGTTTGTGCAACAGCTGGTCTGCATGACTTCCAGAGGTCCTTCTGATTCTAAATATTTGTGATTACTGGGGCTTAAACAGTTGTCTACCCAAACCATGTTTTGCCAGATAACTCAGTGAATCTTTTTTGTGTTTGAAGACAAATAGGTCACTTTCAGCCTATATGTTATAGAGATTAAACTATAGTTATTTTTTATTTTGATCTATGCAACTGTAAGTAAGTATTCTATGTACTGCACATATTGCAAGTAAAACATGCAAGTAATATATTTAAATTAAGTGCACATATGGGAACAAGGCTTACAGTTCCTCAGAAGGGTTCCAAAGGAATCAGTAGAATGCTAGTCTACCTAATATCATCTAAGTATATTTAAGGATATCTCCACATCAAAAACTGCAGAGGACACTAACACTGACCAGATGTCCATGAGAACCGAGCAGCCATACAGCAACAGGGACTCTCCAGAATACTGGGCTACTCAAGCTATTTTTTTTTTATACAGCCAGAGGTAGCCCAGTAATGACACTCATCCTTCCAGAACATGGGCTAACTAACTTTAACACTTCTGAAAAAAAGAAATAAAGACCTACAGTTCATCTTTGTCCTTTCCTTACTTCAGACTTGGCACTAGCCACCAAGAATGGCTAATTTGTCATTATCAACCAAGCAAACAAGTCAGGGATAATCCACTTTTTGAAATCCTCAATCCAAGACAGGTTTAACAGCGGTGTTGTAACACGTCAAGTATCTAAGGCTATGGGAGAGGTAAGACTGAGAGGCAGAGAAGTCTTTTGCTTGGCCAGTGGTGTGGCTGGAGAACGCTTCCAGAAGAGGCAGCCTTCCCTCACATTTGAGGCTCCCATTTCATACCTAAGAGTGGCAGATTCTGTTCAAAGCATTGATCAAGATTAGCTGCAGGTTTCTGTCAAAATGGACACATACCAGCTCCTCCTGGTCTTAACAGATATTACATAAGGAAGTCTGAGACAGAACTAAGGATGAACTGTTTCTTGTGCTCTGTCAACCTCACCTGCTCCCAGTACATCTCAATCGCTGCTTTTTGAGCCAGAGTCTTATACTGCCAGATTCCTGGGTTAGATTATGTACTGCACTTATTTGCAGAAAAATTAATTTTGCTGTGTTATGACCACATTATTGGGCAATTTAGATAATTTGTAGCAATAACTGTCCTCCTCCCTGTGTTTACTTACTGTTCCATTAATCTTACCCATAAATTTTACCATCAAATTTCACATGCCCTGCATGACACTTAAAAAGAGCCCAGATCAAGCAAAACTACTTTACACTGGGCCAAGAACTGATCTTTCTGGTCCCACGAGAAGTGCCCCACTCACTGATATGTCTCCAAACTGACAGTGAGGAACTTTTTCATGTAAGGTAACCAATAAGCTTTTACACTGTAAGATTTTTTATTCAGATGTCACTGATAACAGATCAAATGACTTGAAGAAATCCAAAAGTATCCACACAATTTGTCAGCAAAGAATCCTGTGATCTCCTCAGAAAAAGGTGGGTTTATTGAACAAGATATGATTTTTACAAAGCTGCACATGGTCCTAGGAAGCATCAAAGTGCTCAGATTTGTTCACCCAGGCAGAGGCACAAGAACTTCCTCAAATAATGTAAAACTTCACTGAGAGATCAAGAGAAGTCCAGGCAGGGAACAAAAAGATTCCTCCTCACCTAGAGAGCAGGAAAACCTTCCAGAGTGGGGACAGATTCCCCAGATCTGAATTTATAATTTGCTGTCTGCCTGTCACCAAGAAAAGGAAAGGCTGTGAGTGATCCCTAACTGGACTTGGTGGCTGTCAAGCAGAGATCACATAAGAAAACAGCAGAAGTGCATTCTTCTCTCCTTCTCTGCACCCACCACAATCCTTAGCACAGAGGAGGAATCCCCTATCTTCACTGCCCAGCCCTCAGAAAATCATGTTCTAGTTTTAAAAACATTTTTACCTCTCTTTACCTTGACATCCCATTAACTCCTAGTCCTATCCCAACTCCATCATAACTATCGTCATCCTAATAATGCAATTGTGTTGGGGAATGGTGCATTTGTACGTTTATTTAGAATATTATCTTTATTTTGGTTATCTCATTATAAAAAAAATGTCAAAGGCAAAACAGTTCTATGAGAGAAGATATCCATTTATAGTCATAGAGTTATCGGAAGAAAATCACAGAGTTAAGTTCTGTTTTGATTTAAAGCAGAGAAGAAACATGGAACCAGGATAGATCAGCCTGTTATGTGCAGCTCAAAGATACAAGCAACACTTTGAG
>NW_008614277.1:0-18418 GCF_000691845.1 Merops nubicus | reverse complement strand
TTCCCTACAAAGTTTTATGCAGAATGCCATGAACATTTCCCAGTTATGAAATACAGCATAATGGACATTTAAGTCTAGACTAAACTCTCTCAAGTACACTAAAGAAACAACTCTGCTTCTGTCTCCAAGGCTACAGCAGAAGATACATATTATGTCAAAACTGATCTAATGTGTCCATTCCAGGCTAATTACTGTTGTGGCTGGAAGAACACTAAAAAGCATCATGTGAATTCCAAATTTATGCTTCAGAATATCAAGAGACCTTGCTGTATGACTTCTGCAAGAAAATTGTGTCCCATCCATTCCTTAAAGATGTCAGAAATAATTGAAATAATAAACGAAAACAGGTGTTTTAGACTTTCAAGTGGTCCTTAGGGATACAATCCTTCACAAGAACTTTTTGAGGCATTCACAGTGACGCGCAGATAAAAAGCAAGTACTAAAGAAAAGAAATAAGACAAAGATTCAGTTTTCATCATGTCCAAGTGATACACAAAACTTTGCATCTTTCAAGAACTTTGGTTTGTTGTTTTTATTAAAATGGTGCAGAAGAGGACACAAGATACATAAATGCATTAAGAGCTGTAAATTTTTTAGTTAATCATGACCTGAAAAGACTGTAAGACACTTCAGAAAAGGCTTTTTCTGAGTTTGCTGACTGAGCTGCATCATGGCAGATGAGCTGCAATACTGAACAAACACAATGGAAGGCACAATGAAGCAATTTATCTGTGCTGGTGGGTACTAATGAGACCATGCCTACTGCTGAAAGTGACCCCAGCTCACTGTGGGCAAGTTAATGAAGTCATCTGCGTGAGCAGGAACAAAGATGTGAGAAAAGGAATGGCTCTGGGGCTTCTATAATCTAACCTGGATGTAAGGAACAGAATCTGCAAGTGACACAGGATGGGGACATCAGAAATAAAGAGGAAGATGGGGATGTGGGACCACACCATGGTGAACTGGAAGAAAGAATACAAATTATTAAAGACATTTGTACAAACAGAAAACCTCTTGTGGCCTCCCAGGGAAATCTTAAAAGGAGTTAGGAAATGGTGGGGGATGAAACAACAGCCCTGAACACCACTGGAGCCTAACAGGCCACTGCAATTCTTCCATACATGAGCAGGAAGACATGAAGCAAGACTAAGGATTTTACAATTCTTGCCATGCTTGGCAATATCACAATCCCTAACGAACAACAGCAAGAATGAAGACATCTACTGACAAACCCATGAAAATTTGGAGAAAAGCTATTGAGATGATCAGCAGACAGGAAAACATCCTCAATCATACAAGGTTCCACAAAGTCAATTAATTTAGTTTTGTTTATGAGTATGCAACTGTCTATACAAAATGAAACAAAAAAAGTTTCTCTGGCTATCAAAGTGGCAACACAATGAACTTGAAATTGTTTAAGTTCAGATTAGAAATAAGGTGAAAATTCTTAGGAGGGAGTGCAGCTAAGCACTGAAAAAATTCGACAATGACTGCAGGGAATATTTCATCAGTAACAATAGTAAGCACATATGCTCTTTCTTTTCAAAGTCTTCCATAAGAAGGCTTGCTGCTCTCTAGTAAAATCAAACAGACCTCTCAACACAACTACCAGGAGTTAATATACAAGTATGGAGTCCATAAAGAACAGACAGAATAATGACAGGAAAATCTGTGTCAGTGATGGAAAACCTGAGCTTTAGGTGAAGAGAGAGGTTTTCTTGAGCTGCACTCATGGCCACTGACACATCCAACATCAGAGACATAAAGAGAAACATCTGTGAGATTTCCCATTTCTGCACAGAACAAAGCTATCTCCAACACTGAACACTACACAGACAGACTATGGGGCTCCAATATTCTCCTGTTGCAAACAGGTTAGCTCTTGATTGCTCCCTTTTGAAAAAAAAAATTACAGTTATCTTTTCTGCAACTTCTGCCATCAGAAAACAAAGGATCTCTCAAGTGCATTTTTTGCTCAGTTTCCTAAAGGGGGTTATTTAGGTTTTCATCAGCTTCCCTAGGTGAAGTGCGGACACCAGCAAATCTAAGAAGTACATCTCTGTCAGCCTCACTGACCTTCTGCATGACTGTATGCATAAAATCTTTCCTACTGACAAAGTATAACCCATTCTGCCACAAACTCAGCATTGTAGGGGATTAGTCTACATTTAGCCCATCTCCAGGGCTAAACTACAGCAGTTGCTCTATCAAGCAAGGACCCCTCCCCAACCAAGAAGAGAGATCAGGAAAAGGAGAGGAGACTCACATTGAAAAGAAAACTGATTTCATGAAACAGCAAAACTAAAACCAATGCCAGTATAAACTAAACAGAGTTACACTCAGCCCAGCAAACACATGGTGGCCACAACAAACAGAAAGGCACAGTTCAGGAGCAAAAAGAGGAGCAGGGTCAGGAAGAACCTGAGTGGGATATCCAAGCAGGAACCCCCCCATCCTCAGCAAACTCCCCTCTTTGTACTGAGCGTGCTGTTCGTGCTCTGGACACGCCTGCGGCCAGCGCAGCGCGGCGGCCCTGAACGGCCTGCAGAGCACGGCTGGCCTGGGACTCTGTCCCCGTGAAACCAGGACAATACTGAATTCTGAAAAGATCTGAGCATCTCCAAGTGGAGCCCTGATAGGAGTACTGCTGGCTACAAAACAGTCTACATGCAGCTCAGCCTTCCTTGATCACCACAAGTCTTCAGTGTTGAGGTAACCGGTGCTTCCTTGCTAGTCAAGGCCTATCAGAAGCACCTACCACAGCTCCTTCCAAAAGAAAACAAACACCAAAGTCACTCACATCCTGGGAACAATCTGGCTGAACTTCTGGGGCTATGTTGCTGTACAGTTGTCAAACAAAGGATTCACCGAATATCTGGCAAAACCATGGTTTGGGTAGACAACTGTTTAAGCCCCAGTAATCACAAATATTTAGAATCAGAAGGACCTCTGGAAGTCATGCAGACCAGCTGTTGCACAAACAGGTTCAGATTACATCAGGTTGCTCAGGACCTTGTCCAGATGGATTCCAGATACCTCCAACCAAGGACAGACATCCCACAGCACCTTTGGGCAGCCTGTTTTGATTGTTTTGTATTATGTTTTTTAAAAATAAAAAGAAAAACCCAAACAGATCCCTTTACTGAGCCAATTGCCCATGCTGCAGTGAGTTTCTGTTGCCTCTCATCCTATTGTTGTGCACCTCCAAGAGGAGGCTGGCTCTGTCTTTTCTTCACCGTTCCACATGGCAGTTGCACTCACTAATAGGACTCTCTCCTTTTCTTCTGAACACTGGACAAACCCAGGTCTCGCAGATTCTCTTGGTAGGCATGTGCTCCAGCACTGAGACATCCTGGTGGTCCTCTGTGGGCCTCACTCCAGAATATCATGTCCTTGTGGGTCTGTGTCCAGAAGTCCAGGTGTAGTTACACAAGATGTTGATCACCCGTGTCAGAAAATCGTCATCAGTCCAAGCCAGGAATCTCCTGTAGAGTGCTTGTGCCCAGTGCTCCTGCCCACAAGGTAGATGTCAGGGTGGTCAAAATTCCCCCATGAGCATGAAGGCCTGCAACCATGGGGCTTCCTCCAGAAGTCTAAGAAAGATTTTGTCTCCTTCTTGATCAGAGAGATTGTCTGTAGCAGACAGTCACCATGCTGTCATCTGCATAACTTAATTTTAAACTAAAGTTAGTGTAAAATAAAAACCAAAACAGATACAGAAGAGCATGCCCTTCAGATTGATGTCTCTTTCCAGGTGAAAGTCAGCTATCATTAAAGGTCCCAGAAAACAATAATAAATAGAATTTGATCCATTTTAGGTAGGAAATAACAATTGGAGCTGCATTCTCCACTACCTGAGGGCTCAAATGAAACCGCTTCAGTAACCTGCTTTAAAAAAAAACCAGCAGACACTAATAGAGATTTGGCAACTTCTTGGAATGAGGCTAGCCTGCAATTTCCATCTTTGAGAGAGGTAATAAAAGCCAAGCCTGACAAGCCCAGCTAGATTCTAAGCCACTTTTTCTACTACCTGTAGCAGATGCACACAACCCAGACATCTCAAAAATGGTGTTCAGAAGGCAGCATTTTTATATTACAAGTGACAATGACTGAAGTTTGGCTTATCTGCTACTGGACAGTTTCCCTGACAAGAAACTTTAGCCTATAGCTTATTGACAAAAGCATCTCTTCTGCTGAGGCTTCTATGGAGGTCAAAGAAGGACAGCTAAGAGCTGAGACTCCTTAGAAATTGTAACTCTGCTTTGATCCCTAAGACAGTTTCAGGAAGGATTTCTGACTGGTAACACAGAGCCAGTAACACAGTCCAGTAATGTGGCAAAAGCATTTAAAGACTGTGCCACTCTGAATTTCATAGCCACGTGCAGATACCATTCAAAATTGCAAAGGTCCTGCAGCACTACATGCAAGTCTCTCACCAGCCATTCATGGGTAATAAGTTACAAGCACAGACTAACATGGGCAGATAGAAGTAAAACATCAGCACCTAAGCTCTACATGGTTTATATTTGAACGTTTAATTACATAAAAGAAGGCAAAAGGTCACACCTATGAATTAGGATTATGAGGAGTCCCTATGAGCTGCTCTCAAAGTTCTAGGAAATACAGTTCAGTAGTTCCTTTATGTCCAGTGGCTGGGCAGCATCTATGACCCAGCCAAACCTTTGAGGCATACAGTCCAAAGAAACAACTGGAGAGGTGACCACAAAGTCGACGAGCATAGAAAAGCATCAGCTCTAGCACAGGCAGTCAGATGGCATATGAAAGCAACGTTTCTTCTGCTAGAGATGCACTATGGAACAGCAGCTGGATCACAGGTACCAGCCTGAGAGATGTTGGGAAGCCTCTAGTCCTGCTTCCTGCTCAAAGAGGGATCGACAATGATATGTTGGGCTTCGAAAACTTCCAAGGGTGGAGGTTCTACAACCTCTCTGGATCCCAATGTCTGACTGTCCTATTGTGAAGAAGTTTCTTCTTACACATAGCCAGCTTCTCTACTGCTCTAATTTACGCTTGCTGGCTCTCATACTCTTGCCATGCCTCACTGGAAAGCCTGGCTCTATCTTCTTGACCATCCTCTCTTAGAAGCTGGCAGGCTGCTGCTCAGAGCCATCCTGTTCATCCTTCTTCCAGACTGAACAAGGCGAGTTCTCCGAGTCTCTCCTCCTGTGCTATCCAGCCCTCTGGCCAACCTGATGACCCTTCTGCTGAATTTAGCCCAGTTTGCCAATGTTTTTCTTGAACTGGGGGTCCCAAAACTGGACACAGTGCTCTAGCTGTGAGCTAATGAGTACTGAGGAAAGAGGGACAATCAAGTCCCTCAGTCTGGCTCTGTTCCTGTTCAGACAGCCCAGGATGCTGTTAGTCATCTTTGCTGCCAGAGCATCCTTCTTGCTACTGATGAGCTCACTGTCCGCCAGCCTTCCGGGCCTGATCCTCAGCCCAGCAAGAGCTTACTGCACCCCACTTCCCCAAGGAAGAACTTTGCATCTGACCTTGCTGAATTTCGTACAGTTCCTGTTGGCTCACTCCTCCAGCCTGCCAACAACCATATCCACTGGTTCTCCCCACCCCATCATTTGGTGTCATCTGCATATGTTAGAAGCAAACACTCCACTGCCAGGTCATTGATAAAGATACTAAACAGCTCCAGGACAGGTCCCTGCAGTGCTCTGCTCATCACTGTCTGCCTGGGAGAATGCAACCTGTTAGCCACTACCATTTCAGCCAAAGCATCCAGCCAGATGATTGTTCACCCATCTAGACCAAAACGTCCCAATTTGTTTACAAGACTATTACAGACTACTACGGAAGACAATGTTGTAAACTCTGCTCACAGATCCCACCATTTTCCCAGAGGAGGCAATCGGGTGGGTCAGGCATGATCTACCCTCTGTAGATCCCTGCTCACTGCTCCCTGTTACCTTCTCCTTTGCAGGTACAGAAGCACGTTTCAAAGAGCACAGGGACCAAAGCAAGGCTGACTGGTTGCAGGTCCCTGGACTTTTCTTCTGTCCTTTTGCAAAGATGGGTGCCAACAACTGCCTTTTTCTAGCCCTCACGAATCTGCCCCAATTTCCATGTCATTTCTAAGGTGAGAGAGAGTAGCCTTGGACAAGGCCATTGTCCAGCTCCCTCAGCATGCCCAGGTGCACCCTCTGGGTTACCTTGGAGCTGCAGGGGTCAAGTTTTCTCAAATAATACCTGGTTCAATCCCTGTCCACTGCTAGCCTCTTGAACGTGTTCACTGATCGCAGAGGTATGGGAGACAACATCATTAATGCAGACTGAGACAAAGAAGGCTTTGGGTACTTCAGACTTATCTGTCTCTGTTGTCACTGTATCATCCAGCCCACTCAGCATCGGGCACACATTTTCCTTGGTCAGTCTTTTATTACTAATGTAATAGTAGAAGTTTCTCTTGTTGCTCTGGATGTCCCTTGGAAATCTCAACTCCAGCTGAGCTTTGTCCTACACGCCCAGGCAACATTTCTAAATTCCTCCTTTGTAGTCTGTACCTGCTTCTGCCCCTTATACACTGCCTTTTGATGTTGGGACCTCCACTGTGAGTTCCCTGATTAGTTAAGCTGGACTCCCCATAACTCTGCTCATTTTCCTGCTTATCCAGACAGACTGCTCTTGGGTTCGGAGGGTCCTTAAAGACCTGCCAGCTTCCCTGAGCCACTTTACCCTTCAGAGCTGCTTCCCATGGGATGACACCTATCAGTTCCCTGAATAAGCCAAACTCTGCTTGTCTGAAGTCCAGGGTCTGTACTTTGCTATTCTCCTTCGTCATTCCCTTAAAGATCTTGAACTTTACTATTTCACAGCTGCTACATCCAAGGCTGCTGCTGATTACCACATCCCTAACAGAGGTGTTTCTCACTTCTGGTTAGCTCAGATGGAGAAAGAGGTGGACAACAACCAAGTGACCCAACAACAACAGGACAGCTACTATGGTATGGGATCTGTGCAGAGAATCCCACAGGGTGATCAGTGAGCAGCAGTAGGAGTTGACTGAGTATGTGCATAAAGAAGAATGAAGCAGAGAGGATGAAAAGGAGAGGACAGCTGTACAAAAGCCTATCAGCACAGCTAGACAAAAGTCCTCAGGGGAATTTGGGGCCCAGTGAGAAGAACAGTAACCAATACTGAGAGACAAGCACGACACTGAAGGAGAAGCAGTCTGCTGTTTCAAAGTCACACTCCACTCAGCAAGTTCAATGAGGAAAAGCAGAGAGCTACAGAGACAGAGTGATTTCCAGCAGAGATTCCTGCATCAGAACGGGTACACAAGGAAGCTGAAGAAAGAGAGCACTGACCCACAATCACCGTGCCTGGGAAAAAGCACGTGATGACTCAGAACTAAGACAAAATAAGACACTGACCAGAAGTAATGAGGATACAAGGCCTGGAGAAAGAGGCAGCACAATCTGATATGCAGTCACGTTTCCCTAACGAAAGCTTGCGGGCTGAGGTGAGAACTGAGGTACAACTACAAGACTTGGGTTGCAAAGGCAAGCAAGGTCTTTGCTTGCAAAGGTTGGCTCCAGAGACTTAGGTCCCCAGCTATGAATGAAGATGCCTGTGATTTTTCCAAAACTGAACGAGGGTTTCAGTGACCTGAAAACAAGGGAAGGAGCCAGAGGTAAGGAAAAAGGGGTGGGGTATGGCCTGCTGCACAGAACTGGAGTTAACATTGAATACAGTATAAAAAGTCCTAAGCCTTGTTACATTACTGTATGCCAGCCTGGGCTTAACCAAGTCTCTGTTCATTGAAACTGCGTTTTAGACCAAAGATAGCCAGTAGATCCAATAGACTTGCATTTAAGTAAAGCATTTGACATACAGTCATAAAGGGAATCACTAATTAAGACTTTAAAACAGGATTAGAACAAGAACAATATGTGATAAAGAACAGTCATAGGAAAAAAACTCTGAACAGGAAGTACCTCATGGACAATTTCTGAAACTGATTTTATTTATATATTTTCATTAATAGCTCCAGCACAAAAAGGAGAAGTATACTAACAAAACTTAATAATGACAACTTTGGGTGTCTGTTGCTACAAAGCAGAGGATAGTACAGAGAATGTAAGGAAGCTGAGAACTGTATAATAGAAATAGGATGAAATATTGCATTACAAAGCACCAGATCATGCTCCTCAGAATCTATACCCATAATTCTTGCTCTAATATGAGAATTCATCCGTTGCAAACAACAGAAATCAGAAACACTTGGAAGTATTAGTCAATCACAGAATGACCAGATGCTGTATCAACGTGGCAAGGCCATAAAAAAGAAAATGTAATACCAACCTGCATCACTAGCTATTTCCTGTAGAGCTAAAAATGCATTAGTGGCATTCAAGCACTGGTGATACTGGTAATCTGTAATACTGTGTATAGTTCTGGTCTCCAGAGAGGTAGATTTAAAAGAGGTTTGAGAGAGATAATCTGACATAGATCCAACAAAGGGCTGTGAGCATTAGAATTTTGGGGAGCCCTTCTTACATGTCAAAATAAAAGCACATGCCTTGCCAAGCCCAGCAAAAAAAGGGAAAAAAAAAACCCAAACTGCCAAGTCTAAAGTATCTTAGAAGTAAGGAACCTAAGTAGCCTAGAGGCAACAATTATGTCATGGCTTCCATGACAGAGGGAACTATTACTTTTCAAAAAATGAGGGTTATGCCCGCTGGTTTTGCCCGGGAAGATAAGACTCCCAGCTGGACCCCAGTAATACCTCCAGGGTCTTCTTCAGCAAACAGGAGGACAGTGGTGACTAAAGGAGGGATGGGCAACAATCATTTTGTTCCAAAATAAAAGGCTTTAATAACATGAACATAACAAACAAAAACACCTGAGACAGGCACTGAAACAGCACCCACCCCAGGGGAGAAGCGAAAGAGCCTGTAGCCTTGGGGTCAGAGGTTTTTAACAGGTAGGTAGGTTGTTTTACAAAAGGCCTTTATCCTGTAAGGATACACGGATGGGTTACCTACAGGTCAGGGGTCCAATGGGTGTTAGGGGATTGGTCTTGTGGTGGCTAAGCCAACCACAACCTGGGAAAGATGGAAAATTCTGGATGTGTGCCCATGTTTGGGGACAAAGAGGTGATAGAAACCTCTGTCTCCAGGAGGTGCACTGCAACACTGAACCAGACTGGCTGGGCCAGGAGGTCCCACACAGGGCTGTAATTCTATCTTCCTACCTGTACTTGTGTACTAGGTTGAATTTTCTCATGTGATTATATTCATGCAAAGTTAAATCCTTCTCAAATAGCTGAACCGTAGCAGTTGAGTGGCCCTACCCAATGAGCAATGTGCTCCAGCACTGCACACGGGTTTGAGCAGAGAGCCTGGAAGTCCAACTGCAGGTTATCCTTGCCAGCTGCACGACTCGCCACCACAGCCAGTAACCCTGAGAACCCACCTCCTTTTCCACTGTTACATCAGACTGTTTTCAGGAGTAAAATGTATTTAATATCTTCCTTTCTTCCTTTCACAGTTCCCAGAAAACAGAGGCAAGAGTCTGCAAAAAGTCTCTGGCTAACTGATGCTGATTGTCTGGAAAATACTCCAGAAGTAGCTCCAAAAAGTTGCAAGTTTTACCCGGTGTCCTGCCTGCATTCCACACCCACCAGTGCAAATCTTCCACTTGACAAGACAGGGATGCACATGGCATTTCCCCACCCCACGAATGGTGAGTGCCATGAGGGTCTGATACACTGATTGCAGCCTCATGGAGCACCTTAATCCAGACACAACATCACAGCATTGATACCAGCACCCCAGCTGCACTGATAAAAACTCCACTGCAGACAGAACTCTAGCAATTTGTGTTGCCTTACCACTCCATCAGTTAAAATTAGCAGCTGACAGCAACAAAGATACTGAAAGGCAGGAAGACTTGGTGACAGCATGGGTCTGAAAGGTGCTAGTCTGTATATGTTTTTGACATCCCTGAATAAGGCTCTACCTATTAAAAAATTATCGTGGGTTTGATAAACAGAGGCATGAGTCTTCTCCTGCCAAGAAAGTTTGGTCACCTCTGTTCTGAGACCTTTTTACCCTATAAAGGTAAAAACCCCAAACACAAAAAAATCCAAAGCAAGTCTTGAAGTGGACATATATTGCAAGCAATAGCCTCACCATACAGGATGTATAATTGTCTGTGAAAACAATTTGTGTGGGATGGACAGATCTGACAGCACAAGAAACACAGCTTTCATTCTAAGCACAGTCTCCAAGCAGAGCAGGAACGGGGCTTTAACACAAACACCATGGAGGCTGCAAGTAGTTCAAAGTTCTGGATTTAAGGGTAGCTTAGTTCTTTCAAGACAGCAGCATGAGAGAACTAATGGCTAACCTACACAAGGCTGTGCTTTCAGAGGATGGCAGGGATTACAAGAAGTAATCAGGAGTACCAAAGTGGGCTCAGCTCCATGGGTGGCTGGCACTAGGTACCTGTGTAATGTCACAGAAGAGAACCTGTAGGCTGCCAGCAAGTTTGGGTTTACACTAGCAGTGGAGAAGTAGACTTGAAAAGGATGTGGAGATCTACACGCCCACCAAAGAGATTCTGAGCCCAGAAAAAGCATCAGAAGCCAAAGAAAGGGGGCTAGGATGTGACAAAAGAGTGTGTTTTGAAGACTAAGGAAGCGTGTCTTTTGGGACCAAGTAGGTTTTGGGGAAACTCTACTGAAGAGGGCACAGAAAAGAAAAGTCTGGGAATAATGAAAGAGAAAGGGAGCAGAGAGAAATTCCAGTGTTTAAAAAAGTAGAAATGTAAGCATTGAGGACCAAGCATAGGCAGGCACTACAAGCTAGACATATCCCCAGGGATGAGAGAACCAAGGACTCTCTGGACAATGCAGGCCCCTCAAACTCTGTTGTTTACACAGGTTCACTTTAGTACTACTAGAACACAACCACAAAAATTAGAACCTGGCAGCTCTGCTGAGCTAGAGAGACCAGAGAACAAGCCCATCTCCTAGAGACTCAGCTGCACTCCAAAACCAGCTTTTGGCCAGCCTCAAAAATTGATCAAAAACATCCTCAAGACCCAGCGTGCTGCAGTGCCAAGTCATGTTCTTGGCGGCCCAGCACCACTGTCCCTCCAGCAAGTGGCAGTGGTGGCTCGGCTAACCCAGCGCGGGAGGGAGGCGGCACAGGCCCGCTGCCCTCCACGCTCCCAGCCCCCAGCCCCAGCCCCAGCCCTGCTCTCCAGACTTTCACCCACTGCCTACTTACTTTTTAATTAGATTTTTAAACAAAAAGTGAAAGTATTTTCTAAAACCCCTCTAATTACAGTAAGACGCTGAACTGATTGTGAAGGGAATAGGAAATGAAAGCGACTCACCCTCTGAGGGAGAATTTTGTCAGCCATCTTCCTCCTCTTGGCACTGTACATTTTTTAAAGAAAAAAACACGTTACCATGGTGACAGATCTAGGAGTAACGAGGCCACCTGCTAAATTATCCTGACATCTCCACATGCTGGTGCACAGCTGTGCATGCATCAGCAAAAGGGTCTCACCCATGCCCAGGACCTAGGACCCCTTCTCTCAGCAGCCGGGGGAGGTAGTTAGCTCAGAACAAATCGGGGCTGTCTGTTATGCATCTTGGAAAGAAGTGTGCAAGTTCTTTGATCACAGCATCTTCTGTGGTGCCGGACGGCAATGTATGCAAGTGCATGTGCACATGCTGCCTATAGAGGCAAAAAAACAGGACGCAGAAGGACAGTGCCCACGTGTGGAAGTGTGGGCAGCGTGCCCGTGCATATGCACACGTCAGGGGCCGAGTGCTGTACAGAGTGTGGACTTGCTCAAAGAGCTGACGTGCGTTCGTTCGCTCCCTCGTGCCCAGTCGCGTGCTGATGTAAGCACACGTACAGACACTTGCTTCATATGAGGTATGAGAACACACACACACACACACACACCCCCTTCCTTGCCTAGAGACACACCTGCTTTACTCTAACGTATTTGCATGAGTGATACACAAGAGTAACTGGGCTTACGTTTCCATGTTTATTCATCTTTATGAATGCACACGTGGGGAGATCTACATGTGCCTGCAGTGTATATGCTTAATACCCATAAATAAGCACATTTATTTATCTATGCTTTTAAAAACATACTTGTGTTCGTGTACACACACACAAGTCTGTATGTGCCTAAGAAATGGTACTGTCAGGAAGACTGCCAAATACATCGTCTTTGGAGTTCTTCAGATTCCAAGAACCATTTGTGCCTACCAAATCTGTCACCTAGCTTTCTCTAACAGGGTCAAGAGGCAATGCAGGCCTTGTCCTCCACCTCTACAATTTGTGAGGCCTTTCTCTTCGGCAGGAGATGAATCGCTCCACCTGTGGCAGACGCACAGGAGGACGTGAAGCGCTCGCTGCTGCCCTGCCCTGCCAAGGGATGCCGCTCCTCACTGTGCTCATGCAGGAAGCCTCTCACCAGCCACCTCCGAGTCCAAGCTGTCCCCACCCCCCCCCATGTGGCATACTTCCTTCCTACGTTTGCTTGTAATAAGCCTGGCCTGAAATACTGAACTCTTAGATTCTTCCCCACTCCCATATAAACCAGGCTGAGGAACTCTCTGTGCCTCGAGGTGCAAACTACCTCTTTCTCTGGGGGCAGAAAACTCATCCACACAGTCACATCCAACTTTGTAGGTGAACGATGTCCCCTTTTAAAACTGTAGGAATAACGGGACTGGAATGTTACCTGGTGTGAACCTTGAACACAAAATCAAATCTGCACTGAAACACTTCACAGAATATGGAAGTAATGCCTGAGCCAGCTCCACCCTCCCGCAGGGAAATGGGATATCCATGCACCTGCAACAACCCTAAGGGCTTACAATTAAAAGCAAGTGACAAATAAACCAAAACCCCCAGTAACTTGGGTCTCAACCACTTCTCAGTGGGTCTACTACAGAAATGAGATTTTTGTCCCCACCACACCTGCCAAGAAAGGATGACTACAGCTTCTTGGACCGTTTGTGCCATAAAAGATAGGACTCAATTACTTCCAGAACTGGACTCAAAGTGCCCAGAAATGTCTTCCTGAAAAAACAGAAAAACTTCAATGGGAAATGATAGAGATGTGGAAATGAACGAGGGGAAAACAACACATTACCTGGAGGAAAGGCACAGCAGAAGAAACAGAGAAACTCTCCTAAGAACCCAAGAAGCACTGGTGTGAGCTGGACTCATTCCAGTAGAGATTACTGCTAGGTTCCGAACTGAAGTTAAGCACTGGGGAGGCGGAATTGCTTTCTTCTGTAAGCTGGGTCATCAAGTTTTAGAAAATATTCCTCTTTAGTGATTCACATTACCTGAATTATCCAGCAATGGCAATTTTTCAGGCTGTGTCTACCCTGCATATTTGAAGGCTAGGGATTATTTTGTACAGTTTCCAGGAGTACCAACTGGGAGGTGCTGTGGAAGGTGTGTTTGGCTGGTGCTGGGCTAGGCCTCCAAGATGTACATGCATCTCTTGTGCTGCACTCACACACATCCCCTCTGTATTCAACCTTATTCAACCATAATGTATTAATACTCTCAGGATTGGTGTCCTTTCCAGATGCATCCCAGATATAAGCATTCCCAAGTCTGGCTTGCTGATCCAAGGCATACAGCCTGGACAGAGCAGGGATCCTGAAGCACTAAGCTTAGAGAGACGTGTTTTACCTACAGCTAGACATGATGACACCACCAGAATCCTGTCTGAATCTATACACACAGCTACAATGATTGTGCACAAGGCATATCACCTAGATGACTGTACTCTGTATTTATCAGGAACTGGTTCCCACTTGGAACTTGAGACACTGCTGAGGTCTAATAAGTTGCAAAAAGAAATTAGCAAACTACTACTTAAAAGAGAAGGCATTCAGTACTGATATTTCCTAAGCATATCTCTCTACTTTGTACGTAGGAATGCCTGAGACAATTGCAAGTTTTAAGACCTCTCTCCTGAGTGACAATAGTACAAGTATTCACATGACCAACCAAGCATTTTTTCACTTGTCTCATTTACAAACCATTTTGTTAGCCAGCCAGAAATCATAGAAACTATACTGAACAGATAACAAGTAATACAATAATTGTACTATAGTAGAAGAGAACTGCTCAATAACGTTAAAGGCTAAATGTAATGACCAGACTTATAGCCCAATAAACCTCAGGGGTATTTTTGTACTACAACTGCAAATACAGACATTAGTAAAGGTCAGGTTGTTCAAGACCATTCAAAACAAAGCAAAGAGTAAAATTTACCAATGCTTTTCCTGCTTTAAGAAACTGACAGTCTTCTGTCTCTTTTGATCTTAAAGGTCTTACCTATTGCTAAAATGATACAGTTTTTTCTTCCTCAAATTGTCCTCCCATGCTCTCCTTCCGGAGCACTCACCTCCTCGTTCTGTTCTGGGTGGCCTGCTGCTGCTGTTGCACTTGCTGCTGCACCTGCTGCTGCTGGACCTGCTGTGGTGCAGTGCGCTTCCTTGTTGTTTCCACCACGGTCTGGGGCAGCCCAGGTCGCACTGAGGGGCTTCCAACGTATGGGGGGCCTGGGGGACCCATGGGAGCCCCCTGATGGGGCATTCGAGCTCCTGATGGCATCCCAGGTCGCTAGAGAACAAGCAAAAAAGAAAGAAGAGTCATTCTGGTCTGTTTCTTCAGCCACAAAGACATAATCAGACACCAGCTCCAGCAAGTTCCCCATTTTGACCATCCTGATAAGGATGGTCACTAAGCAGCCACACGAGCTCTGAAATGGTATTTCTTGGGCATCGTAAGGAGGTATTCAGTGGTAAAGTAGACAAGAAAAAGCAATGAAAAATACCAGGCATCAGTGGTCAATAACACATCCAGGCCAGCTTACAGCAGAAAGCTCTACCTTCAGACTGAAGAAAAAGCTCCATGGCAGCTATAGGCAGTCCAAACTAGTGCAGCTCACATGCTAATCAAAGCTATAAGCAAGCTTGCATCTCCAGTGCTTCAGATTCTGCACTGACTTAGCAGGCTGCTTTGATCAGCAGGGAGACTGTAAAACCAAAGGAGAACCATGAAAACACTCTGACAGAACATTTTCCATTAAGAGCCCTCTCCTTCACCTACACCAGAGAGCAGTGTAAGTTCACAAAGTGACAAGAATCTTTTAAAAAAGGGTCATGTCTCTAATCAAGCCTCTAAAATTTAAAAAAAAAAAAAAAAAAAGTGATTTGTCAGCAGCCCCTCTAGGCATTCTAAAGTCCTGGCATTTATGTTGACTTCAGTGTGCTCTGGAGAGACACTTCAGGTCAAATCACAAGCTTAATGTTGTACAAGACACACAATAAACTCAACTCTAAATCCTAAAAGTTTACAGTCATCAAGGAAAAACACCAGTAAAATAATTACCACTTGTAAAATGTGATTTAAAACAGAGAGGAGAGCTTAGTTTCATTCTAAAAATTATCAGGATGTCTACTATACGTCTACGTACATGTGAAAATACAGACAAAAGGATACACACTCTATAGACATTCGAACCAGTACATGAATAACAACAATCATACAAAAATGTCTTTTGAAAGTCAAGTCCCTCTACACAGTCTTTTAAGGAAACCAAGAGGCAACAGCATCCACTATAGGTAAATCATAGCAGGAGAGAATGGTTGTGGTTGGAAGGGACCTTAAAGATCATCTAGTTTTAACGCAGCTGCCATAGGCAGGGACAGGAATTCGTTAAAGGATGGAAATGAGATAAAAATAATTGGTTCTGAAAGGAACCACATGGTTCCACAAGGAACCTTCCAAAAGGAAGGCGTGTGCAGAGTTTTGCTGAGACATGCTTTCCACCATATTTGTAAGCAACCAGAAAAAAGGGGGGGAAAAAAAAGAGAGAGAAAAAGCAAGAAGATAAAAAAGTTGGTTGTTAACTCTAAGTTAATCAAGCTGGTAAGATGAAGTTCAACTTCAAAGAACTGCAGAAGGACTTTATGAGACAGAATGAATATTTAAGAGGAAGATGAAATCTTGGGAGTTCAAACAGACACTTCCAGAAAAAAAAAAAAAAAAAAAAGAGAGTTCACTGCTTACTAGAGGTCAAAAAAAGCCATTGAACAAAAGAAATGCCACGGAAGGGCACAGAGAACACACCGTGCCACTGCCCATGGTCTGCCCACACGCTGAATGCTGTGTGCAGTCCTGGTTCCTGCACTTAAGTAATGGTAGAGTAGATCTGAAAAAAGTACAAAGAACGGCATGGAAATGATTATGATATGGAACTGCATCCACGTTATGTGAAACTAAAACCACTATATTTTCCATCTGGAAAGAGGAGACCCAAGGTAATCTAAGGGGGCATTTGCTACAGCTCTGCAAAATCCTGAGTGGCCTGGTGAGGGCAGGTGGGGATTGACTGGTCACCACCCCTTTCAGAATAACAGACTATGGCTATCAGATGAGGCCAAGACTAACCCCAAAGGGGGTAGTCTGTCACACAGCAGATGGAACAGCCCGTGGAAGCGTTTCCAAAGGGGTACTAACCACATGGAAAACTTGTTTAGATCAGAAACTTCTGAGAGTCATCAACAGTTAAAGACTGAGAAAATACTTGGGAAAATTACACCACTGGCCCCCAAAGTGAGGTCCATGCACCCCAGAGTGTGTGCAAGACAGTCCATTGTAGGGTGGGAAGAAAAAGGGGGATTGCACCACTGATAAATAAAATAAATTATTTTTTTTTAAATAGTTTTTTTCATCTTTATCCCATACTTCTAAATTTCTAAATATATAATTCTATATTAGAATAACATATAATTCTAAATATAATTTGGACCTGCATCTCCAAACTAACCACTCAAATCCACTGTAGTCCCCACAGCCCCAGCTCAGTGATCTCCCTGATCATCACAAGTCTTAGGTATTTCTTGCACCTCTATGCATGAAGGAAACTGGAGAAAGAAAGAAGGGGAAGAAATGATCAGCAGAGAGCCAAGGGCTGTAATTGGTACAGACAGAGAAGGAAGGCTGAGATCAGAGAGAGACCAGCACAAGAAGCCAAGCAGGTGATTTCCACAAGTATTTGTGTAGAAGCCGACCATGGGTATGGGCACCGAGCAGAGCAGCAGCAGGAGGCAGCAAACAGGCAAGACAGAGGCTACATGCACAGCTGGAAACATCTCCCATAAACACAGAGATATGAAAACTGCTGGAACAGAGCAGCTCTCTCTGTTCCCATGTACTCCTCCCCACCCTCTGACCCAGGCAGAGTCAGCAGAAACAAATGGCCCAGCAAATGGTTCTCAGCTGAGCTTGTATTTAAGATCTCTCTGTTGTCTGTCAATCTACAAATCACGGCTTTCTTCCAGGAAAGAGCAGGCCACAGGGCCTGCTGTTGCCTGTCCATCAGCTGGGGACATTTGACAGCCATTCAGAAGAGACAAGATCCTGAGCACAGCCACCTCACATTCACCCCTCCTGGAGAACTGTCTGGCCACAAGGATAAGACTGTGGGCCCATTTTTCTGCTTCTATAAAGGACACCTTAAGGCCTAGAGAACAAGGTCAGCAAGCCAAATCCACCCTCTATCTAAGTCTGATATCTTTGAATTTTGAGCCTTTGTTAAGCATCAAGATAGAGAAATGCGGAGAAAGGACAAAACTGAGAAAAAGGAGACAGATCTGGCAAAAGCATATTCAGTCTGACCCCTTGCTCTGCCTCATTTCTTCCCCTCCTGTCTCATGTCTCATCTCCACTATCACCCACAGATAAAATAATACTCACTACACAACTGCCATCTCCCTGCTGCAAGCCCACCAGACTCCCAGGATATAGAAATGCTTTCTCTAATACTTTATAAAAAGAGAAGACACAAGCAGCTTCTATCTACCTTATCTAAAAGCTTATTTTGCTCTCGAACACATGCAAGACAAAACAGTGACAGAAAATACATGGAACTTTTCACAACATTGACATAAAAAGTCTTGATACTAAAGAGTATTACAATACCATTACATGTTTTGAAAGAGATTTTAGAAGCGCACCTGTCTATGGGTTAGGGTCAGTTTTTTCTTCCTCAGACCCTACCCTAGACCCGACCCAACTCTGTTCTTACCCATTGACCCATCCCATTTCTTCCTCCATGGATTCCACGTACGTGTACTATTACTTTGCAGCACTTCAAACACTTAACTGGACAGAGGGAAAAAAAGCAGTGGGCCGTGGGAAGAGAGGAAGACCGGAGTCCGTCCCCAGCCGGAGGGACCGCTCTCACAGCTCGGCGAAGGCCAAGCACGAAACAAGCAGAGCTGCCTGCAGGGCAGCCCGGCGAGGCCGAACAGCATGGCACAGGCCGGCGGGGGCACAGGCCGGCGGGGCACCGTGCTGTGGGCATACGCCCC
>NW_008614276.1:0-4697 GCF_000691845.1 Merops nubicus | reverse complement strand
AGGTTCCTCAGACATTCAAGAACCTTAAAAAAAGTATGGATTAAAAATTCAAGCATGGATATCACATTTAGTGCTGCCTTCCTATTCAGTAAGCTTGATGTCCCTTCTAAGAAGGAAATCAGAAAGGTTTGACACTATGATGATCCTAACATTACATTTTAATATCTTACCGCTTAAGTGTTTTCTATCATTTTATGTTCATGCCTATACACTAACTGCCTAATAACCTATGCTAGTATCCCTCAGAGATTGATGAAGTATTTATGAACGTTGCGTCAATTGAACTCTAATTCTTAAACAGGCAATATTTTCATCCTTTTTATTCTTCTAGGACCTCCCTTGTACTCCATGAATTTTCTAAAACCTACAGCAACAACAGAAACCAACCCCCTAAAAAGCCAAAGCCACAAAAAAAACCCAACCAAATTGCAACACCACTACCCTCTCCAACCCGAATCATCATGCAGAGATTATTTTATCTTTTTAAGTCCTTCAGGGTAATTTTTAGCACATTTTCCAATGGAAACAGTTTATATGATCACATTGTATGACCAGTCAGACCACACTATGCCTTTTGAACTTGTTGCTCTGTTTACAACAGAACTGGACTGGGTAGTCATAGTCTCAGAGGTACCACATTTCTATAGATTTTGTGAAAATGAGCAGGTAAGTAGTCCTCCATGGCAACAAGGAATTCAATGTAAATGAAACTGTATCAGACACAGGAAAACTCGTGGAAGAACATTATGAACATTCCACCCATAAATTTCAGTCAGAGCTTTTGCTCTGGGCTAATCCAAACAGGAGACACAAGGCTACAGGAAGGCAGACTTTATCCAGAGCTTTCTGAACACACTAAGTTAGTAGGGTCAGAAACTGGTATGTCTTCATATCACATAACCCATTCCCTCCCTTTTCTGGCCTGTGCTTCTTGGACATTTGTTAAAATTAATTACTTTGCATATATGATGCTAAGATTTTTGTAGACATGCTGGGCAAAAATGAGCATTGAATATTTTAGTCTTCTCCATGTCACATTATTTGCTATCTTTCTTGTTAGATACTGGATTTGAACCTTCATTTGTCTCCATTACTTGATGTGTGTGTATGTGTGTAACCTTTTATTGGCTTTTAGGTCCTTTCCTCATTTAACTCATTTTGCCTTTTAGCCTTCTTGATTTGTTCCCTGTGTGAGTGTGCTGTTCTTTTAAACTCACTTTTAGTCATCTGTTCATTTCCACTTTTTTGTGTGATTACTTCTTGGTTTTAAGTTAATGAAATAGCTCCTGATGAAGCCCTGCTGCTCTCTTTCAGTGCTTTCTCTGCATGAGGGTAGTCTGCTGTTGTGCCTTTCATACTCTTCCTTCAGTAACTGTCAGGTCTCCTGTGCTTCCATTTCCTTCTGAATTTCTTCCAAAAGATCTGCTCACCCATTCATTCCCTAAGCCAACTAAAATCTGCTTTTGGAAGTCCATTCTCTTTCTGCCACCCCATGCTTTCTCTGGCATCATTAATTTTATTGTTTTGTGATCAGTTTTATATGTATAGCTTCCACCTTTGTCTTAATCAGGAATTTTTAACTGATTAACTAAATAATACGCCAAACAGCCTTTCCTCTTTTATCTCAACTGTCTGAAATCACAGAAGTAGTTGTTCTCAGTACTCTTTAGGAATGCGCTGGGCAGCTTGTCTCCTGTACAGCTATTTTCTGGGACCTTATGTGTGTGTATGTGGGTGGAGGGGTGGTGGGTGAGGAGGAAAGGTTGTTATGGGGCTGTGATCTTTTTCTTGGAGAAATATGATGTGTCTGGACAGAACCAGGGACAAGACACCAGACTAGGTGGCTGTCAGATCAGATGGAGCAGAGCAGCTCCCCTATTCTCAGCACAGTGGTCATTGTGGAGGGAGGCAACAGACCTGCTTATCTGGAACTGGGAGGGAACAGTGATGGGGAATCTGTGCCTTATAATGCTATCATTTTAATATCTAATATTTTATCATGTATCAGGCTTATTGTTGATGTTATTTGGCCAAAATTTGAAGGGCTTATTCAACAATGACAAAAAAAAACCCAAAAAAACAAAAACCAAAAAAAACCCCACACAACAACCCTGAACAAGTATGACTTTTGCCTGAGAAAAGCATGAAGGAAAGCCCCATTCCTTTTAGAAACCACATCCAGACATGGCTCTCTGCAAACACTGTACATCTCTAATGGCTTAAAATCAAAGGCAACAAAATAAAGCAAGAGAGATACTTCAGGAAAGAAGATATAAGATGTGAAGAGTGGCAGAAATATGAATGATGTGTGGAAAAGCATAAGCTTAAAAAAAGATGTAGAGAAAGCCTGACAGATAAGAGGGGCCTTTTTACCTGAGAGCAGTGTTTTAAGAGGAATAGTCTGAGCATAGGAAAAAATTGCAGGGGATAGCAGACAAGTAGATTGCAAGGGATATGGGAAGAAAGGAAATAGAATACAATGAAAACAGGTGAGAAAAAAAGAAAATGAATGAAGTATCTCTTAAGATGGGGTTTTTCAGTTCTTCACCAGGGAACATTTAAAACTAGATTTTTTTATTAAAATGACATACACAAGAAGAGGTTATAAAACTCTTCTTGATTCTGACTGGGATGTAGCTAATAATCTCAGTAGCTAGAGCAGGGAGACTGGAGTCAACAGGAACATTCCTATGGAAAAAAAACCCACTGTTTAATTTTTGTGTTTGATTTGAAGGGAAGCTGTTTGCAGGCTTCTCAGAGATTTGGAGTATCAATAATCACAGTGGAAGTGGATCACTGGATCTGACTGATGGTGGTAGTGTCAAAGGTATCATAAATGGAGTTTATGACAGTTACATGGATGGTAAAAGTGGATCTGTCATTACACAGTGTTTGTGTCTGTTTCTCAAATGTAGACTTAACATGATACCATTTCTTTCATTTTGGTTTCTCTGCATCTTGATATACTGTCATATTTAGGAAAGATATTTTTGCTAGTGTATTATTTATGTATATTTTTATTACCTTGCAACTCGGAGTTGCTAGCAAGTGCTATATTAAAAAAATTATGAAGCATGTAGTGCAGTATATGGCTCAGGGAAAAATCTTTAATTCAGTGAGCCTCAAAATTGATTTAACTGGGATCTAAATAACTTTTCCCTATAAAAATATTAGTGGTCTAAATCGGTTTTAGAAAACTTTAACTTAACTTGAAAATTAATGTTAGTACAATTGCCACATTCCTGTTTGTTCATAAATAGAAATGCTATGTGAGAATCAGGTGCAGAAGCTGTTCCAATCTGAAATGGTGTTTTATGACAGTAATGCACTTGCTATCACTTGGCTTTTTACCTTGTACTTGTGCCAAAACTGCCTTTTGAATTTTCTGAGCTACAGGACACAGACTGGAACATTCTAGCTGTCATTCCAGACCAGACTGGCCAAGAGCACATTGGTCTGATGGAGGATCCGTACATGTATTCAGCTGTGTCAGGCAGGAGAAGGAAAGACAGTGTTTGAGCTACAAACTTCTAGCTTTCATCAAGACAGAAAAGAGCATTTTCTTCTCCCAAGTGATGTTTTCCCAGCATACTACATTCCATCTAACCTAGAAATGTCATAAATACATTATTGTGTTAATGAAATAATGTAGGCATTTTCTGCCGAAGCTGCTATACCTGTGTGCCTGTCTAGTTAGAAGAAGATTTTTCTAATATGATAGTTAAATTGGCTGCTGGTGTTGGCTTAGTTATAGAGTGTGTGTATGTCCTCCCATATATGGGGTAGGTGAGTGCGTTAATACATGTGTATACATATATCTATGTATAAAATCCATATATATTGACAAATAGTGTGGCATACTATAATAGCTTATGCTTTAAAAAAAATACAGGTCTATTATCCAAAATGCTAGGATGACAGGGAGCTAGCAAATAATTTGAAGTCTTCTTAAACAAAATCTCAGTTTCACTGACATTCCAAGTAACTGATGGGATAAATCAAAGGACTTGATTGGGCAGACAGTGGGCACCAGTGATGCAGCTAGAAGCAATCTAAAGAGTATCAAGAGAGACTAGAGAGCCTTTGCAGCAGCAAAGGACTCAGGGGCAAAGGCAGTCTTTTCATCAGTCCTCCTGGTCAAAGGGAAGGGGCCTGAAAGGGCCAATCGAACTGGGAAAATCAAGAAATGGTTACAGGAATGGTGTCAGAGCCCATGCTTCAGCTACTTAGACCATGGGACTCATTTTGAGAAACCTGGTCTCCTGGAAGCTGATGGGGTCCACTTCTCAGAGAAGGGGGAGAGCACCTTTGGCTACAGGCACGCCAATTTAGTAAAGGAGACTTTAAACTAGAGTTGTCAGGGGAGGGGCAACTCAACCCATCCCAATTCAAAGAAACCAGTGCCAGAAACAGATGCCCTGGGCCTGGACAAGGACCATAGGCTAGCAAGAGAGCGCTTGAAGTGCAAGATAATGGATTACAGCCAGTAAGCATTGCAGATAGTATGTCAGCTGCAATGGGGGCCCAACTTAAATGCCTCTATACAAATGCATGGAATGTGGGGAACAAACAAGAGAAGCTGTTGTCTACCTGGACTTCAGTAAGGCATTTGTCACTATTTCCCACAGCATTCTGATGGACAAGCTGGCGGCTCATGTCCTAGGCAGGCAGACCCTTTGCTGGGTTAAAAACTGGCT
>NW_008614275.1:0-6003 GCF_000691845.1 Merops nubicus | reverse complement strand
TGTATATATTTGTACATATTCCATTTTGTTATCATTTTCAGTCAATCTGTTTTACTTTCCTAATCGATAAGTGCCTCTCTATTATTGCCTCTCTCTTCCCTTTTTGGGGGGGAGAGGGGTTAACAGTAAGCATCTCTTACAGGTCTTGGGGGTCGCCCCAACCCTAAACTATTAAAGGCTATATTTGCAGAAGTTTCTTAGCAGCAGTTAAGACGTGTATGTAAAAAGAGCTTATTTTTAAGGTTAGGTTCTGTAGTTTCCATAGTTCTTAATACTGAATGCAGATTATAGAAAGACTGCCAGGTGCCACGTTGCATTACAAGCCACCTGGTTAGTTAACACCAGAGGATCCATCAATCGAGCAGGTCCTGCCCAATCAGACCCTTTACATATAGTAGAAGGGGATAAAGTCCCTGTGGTGTATGAAAGGAATTCGTTGGGGAAGACTGTGTGGGTATTCCCTGCTTCAGGTAAAGACAAACCCATCCATGGGGTTGCTTTCGCTCAAGGACCCAAACATACTTGGTGGGTGATGAAAGATGGTGAAGTACAACATGTACCTCAGGGAAATTTAACTCTGGGTGAAAATACTCCATTTTGAAGCTGTATGTTAATTGCGGAATAGTACTAGTGTTTCCTAAGTGTCTTTTAGGATAACATCACAATGATGACAGGAGCTAGCTTCATCAAGTGGCATCCAGTAACCTCCTGGGATGAATCTGCAACCTGTGGATGCAAACCATGATGAATTCCATAACATAATATGACTCATATTAGAGTCAGCAGTGTGCCCAGGTGGCCTAGAAGGCCAAGAGCATCCCGGCTTGTATCGTAACTAGCATAGCCAGCAGAACTAGGCAAGTGATCATCCCCCTTGTACTCAGCACCGGCGAGGCCATACCTTGAGTACTGTTCAGTACTTGTACCTCAAGTAGTGTTCAGTTTGGGGCAACACAACACATGAAAGACATCAAGATGCTGGAGTGGGTCCGAAGAAGTGCAACAAAGCTGGTGAACCATCTAGAGCCCAAGTCTTATGAGGAGTGGCTGAGGGAACTGGGATTGCTTAGCCTGGTGAAAAGGAGACTGAGGGGAGATGTTATTGCTCTCTGCAACTACCTGAAAGGAGACAAGTGCAGGAAGAAATGGCCTCAAGTTGCACAAGGGGAGGTTTAGGTTGCATATTAGGAAAAATTTCACTGAAAGGGTTATCAAGCATTGACACAGGCTGCCCAGGGAAGGAGTGGAGTCACCAACCCTGGAGGTATTTTAAGGATGTGTAGATATGGTTTAGCAGGGGACTTGGTAGAGTTCGGCTCATGATTTGACATAATAATCTTAAAAGTCTTCTCCAGCCTCACTGATTCTCTACATCTGTGATCAATAGATCATCCAGTTTTGAATAGTAAGATACCAACCTCTTGTAAACTAAACTTGGCACTGGCCAGCTCATTTTATCCCTAACTGAAAACATGCAAATGAAGAAAAAGGAAAACTCACTTTCCCTATAGCTGATCTTTAAAAAGCTGCTCCTCACCCTTCTACCCATAATATGAAGCTATGCCTCCCCTCAAAATTAATACCATAAGTATGAAACCAAAAGCAACAAAACTTTATAACATGATGTTCCTATCTACCCAACTCTCCAGCCTGTCCAAGTCCTGATGAATGGCAGCGCAGCCTTCTGGCGTGTCAGTCACTCCTCTGAGTTTCGTATCAGCAAAGTTGCTGAGGGTACACTCTGTTCCTTCATTCAGGTAATTGATGAAGATGCTGAACAAGACTGGACCCAGTCCTGACCCCTAGGGAACAGCACAAGCTATAGGCCTCCATCTAGACTCTGCACCACTGATCACAACCCTCTGAGCTCAGTCATTCAGCCAGTTCTCAATCCACCTCACTGCCTGATCACCTAACCCAGAATTCCTGAACTTACTTATGAGGATGTTATTGTAGACAGTGTAAAAATCCTTGCTGAAGCTGAGGTAGACAACATCCACTGCTCTCCCTCTATCTACCCAGCTAGTCACATCATCATAGAAGGCTACCAGATCAGTCAAGCATGACATCCCCTCGATGAATCCATGCTGACTACTCATGATAACCTTCTGTTCCCCCACATGCTTAGAGATGACCTCCAGAATGAGCTATTCCATCACCTTTCCAGGTGTGAAGGTGAGGCTGACTATCCTGTAATTCCATGGGTCCTACTCCTTGCCTTTTTTGAAGGCTAGAGTGACATTTGCTTTCCTCTAGTCCTCAGGCACATTTCCTGTTCTGCATGATCTTTCAAAAATGATGAAGAGTGGCATCGCAACAACATCAGCCAGCTCCCTCAGCACTTGTGGGTGGATCCCATTTGGGTCTGTAGACTTCTGGGTGTCCAGTTTGCCTTAACAATCTAACCCAATCCTCCTTGACCAAGGGAGAGTCTTCCTTCCTCCAGACTTTGTCCCTTATCTCCAGGGACTGGGATTCCTTGGAGCTGATCTTAGCAGTAAAGGCTGAAGCAAAGAGGGCATTTGGTAACTGCCTTCTCTATATCCTCCTTCGCTAGGGCACCCACCTCATTCAGCAGCAGGCCCATATTTTCCCTAGTCTTCCTTTTGCTACTCATGTACTTGAAGAAGCCTTTCTTGTTGTCTTTTACATCATTTGCCAGACTTCATTTCAAGAGGGCCTAAGCCTTCCTTGTTGCAACCCTGCATACTCCGGCAACGTTACTATATTCCTCCCAACTGGCCAGTCCCTTTTTCCACATACTGTAAACCTCCTTCTTCCATGAGTTTTTCCAGAAACTCTTTGTTTATCCATATAGGCCTCCTGTCTACTTGATTTTTTCACTCATAAGAATGTGCCAAACTTGAGCTTGCAGGAAGTGGTGCTTGAACCATATATGGTTTTAAATTTGTCCTCTTTATTTATCTCACAAAACAACATATTTTTGTTGAAAAATTATAATGCAAAGCTCACATTATTCTGGATGATACACAGTAAAAAATTAAACTGCAACTAAAACTGTTAAAACATCTAGCATACCAAGTAAAAAAAAAAAAATTTAACTTACTCACAGCATTATATTCCTACTTACAAGTATGCAAGCATTCTGTTACAGTAGTCGCATCAATCAGGTATCCATTGCATAAATGACAGGTTATATGAACATTAATGTCCCAGAGCTTAATCTTTCTAGTCATCATCTTTGGTATCTGTATAAAAAAAAAAAAAACAACAACAACACAAAAAAAAACAACACAAATACACAAATAACAACAACAATCACCCACACGTAGCATAGCAACTCAGATGCTAAAAGATGATAAAAGTTTTAAAACTGGTAAAAGCAGTTTTGGAATAAATGAGAAACTATAATTCACCTTAAATATATGTTTATGAAGATAGTTTCAGGCTCTTGTATACTTCTGCATGTATTTTGAGCCAGTACTAAACTTTCAACAGATTATAAGAATGAACTGTGAAAAAATTGAAATCTATACTATTTTACATATCTTCTGCTGACTGCTTGCCCAATATAGAATTATATTGTCATTAACAGACAGACCAGCAATCAAACACCTCCCTCCGCTACCACATCATACACTGGAGATCCAAAATACCAGACAGCTGGAGGGAAGAAACAAGTCAATGCATTCATTCACAGCATATTGTGTGAAGAAGGGAACAATCTGAATCAGGAAACATGCCATGGGAGATAGAATCACTCAAACAACCAGTCCAATTATATAGCAGTTTTCCAAATAGAAATTCACAATCTTGTTGTGCCATTCTGGAAACTCCATAGCCTATGAAGAGTCAAAAAACCCTCCCCATACACTGTATAAACAAACCTCCCAACTGCATTGTAAGCAGAGTCAGTTCTTATAGAGATGACTTCTCACCCTGCCTCCAAAATAATGTTGAAGAGGAGATCTAATCAGGTCCCACCCAAGGCTGGCCAGACCTTGGGTGAAAACTAATCAGGAGTGTCTTTCTTGCCTGGTAGTGGATGTCATCCATATGCCAACCCTCATTCAGGGCTGGGGGTTTGACCCCAGCACTTCAACATTTCAAGGTTTCAGAGTGACCAAGTGTGGTGGGTTAGCCTTAACTAACTGCCAAACTCTCACCCAGCTATTTGCTCACTCCCCCTCCTCAGCAGAACAGGGAAAGCATGTGTGACAATGCATTTTACCCCTCCTCAACATGACCCTTATCTCCAGGATCTCCCCTTGAGAAGGGAAGCCTATCCAGGATAATGCCCAGGGTTGAGAGATTCCTTGCCACAACAGATCGTTAGTAAGTGATATATGTATATACACACACATATATAGCATGCTTAAACTTTGAGTTTTTGCTAAGGGTACACTTGGTCTTAATTGTACCCATAATCTCCCATTTAGCTTGCCCTCTGTGCAGTAAATAATCAGATGTATAATCAGGTGTACCTTGCCATAAATTCTGTTTCCTCAAAGTTGCATTTACTGTTTCAAACTTTGCTGAAACACTATCTTGTATCAATAAACATATTGTTACTTCCCTCTTGTGAGTAAAGTGTATAACTCCATTTTCCCACGACAGCATGTAGGAAGAACACGAATGAGAAAGCTTGTGGTTTGATATAAAAAAAAAAAAAAAAAAACAAAACCAAAATAAACCAACAAACGGGAAGATTGCTTACCAGTTATAGTCACAAACAAAACAGACTCAAATTGGGGAATATTAAATTATTGCCAACTAAAATAAAAATGTAATTACTAAGTTAAGTAGTGGTAAACAAAAAGACAAACATTAAACCAACACCTTTCCTTCTCCCTTTTCCCATGCCCAACATCACTCTAGACTCCTCTTCCCCCCCTCCCCACAAGGGGGATGGGAGTAGGTGATTGTTGTCCCAAGAGGTCACAAAATTTCTAGGTGGGCGGTTTTGCCTGGGGCCAGAGGGTAGGACTGAGGGACTATCAGATCTTGGCCACAGAACTAATCATGGAGATAACAGAATGGTACATTTCTGCCTTCATATTTGAAAATTAGAAGTGACAATGACTAACCAATCATTTATTTTACTGTAGATTTTTTCTTTGTTGTTTCTTAAGACCCAACTTTTTTCTCAAAATGTTAAAGGAGACTCAGAATGACTGTGCTTAGGGTGATAATCGCTGGGCTGGGCTGGGCTGGATTTGGACTGTGTTTAGGGTGATAAATAAATGTCCCCAAGCCAGCAGGATAGAGTAAAGCAACAGTGATAAGACAGAGTACCCTTTACAAAAAATCTTTAAATCCAACTGCCAACACCAAAATACCCTAATATAATAAAACGGGGAATTTGTCTTCACAGCAGGGAGTGGGGGGAAAACACTTTGTGGAGATACAATCACTAGCGCTCCAAGGTGATAGTCTGGCCACTTTACATACAAAAAGAACCAAACAAGAACCACCTGAGGACTTGAATGAATTTAAACAAACCTAGATTATCTACCTCAAGAAATTTACATAGCCTAAACCTCTGAACTTTAGGAACTAGTACGCATGCTTAATGAACTTATATGTAGTAACTTCTCCCAGGGGAGGCATAAAATGAACTTAATGAGACATACGATGTATGATGTAAAGGGAGGTACATATTAAGTGGGATCTGTAGTAGGTGTACCGGGAAGTCTGTACACTCTGAGTACCTCAGCCAATGGGGAAAGGAGGAGGGAAATTTGCAGCCGGGAAATTAGGATAAGAATGGGGCTGGGTCCCCCAGCCAAACTGAGAGACCCCACCGGGATCTGCCCGTGGACCACCGGGATAGGCCCGTGGACTCTCCCTTTATTCGAATAAAGTATATTTTACAGGACTCCTCTGTCTCCTATTGGAACATCGACCTCTGGCAATGGCATTTTCCGTATAACCCCTTATTGATTTTAAATACAATGTAACTTCATCTCAACCTCCAGAGTATAAATACTCTCTTTCTTGTTACTATTGATAGATTAGAAAGGAATGTGTCTTTACAATAAG
>NW_008614274.1:2889-20158 GCF_000691845.1 Merops nubicus | reverse complement strand
AAGTGCACACTGCCGGCTCATGTTGAAATATAGTTGTGCATTCCATAAGAATGAACGGCAGCTCTGGGTCTATTTCTTCTGTTTTCCTTTTTCCTTATGCCTTATAGTTTTAGTGTCACATATAAAGTAAAATAATTAGACCTTTAGAATATTTGTTACTATATTTCATTGATGTCACATATCATCAAAATACATGGAATACAGAATGATGATCTTTATAACACCAGTTACAGATTTGAACACTTTATTCCTGAAGCCACTCTTCATAAACATTACCGCTAGTGCTTTACTGACACAAGTGTGGGAAGGAAGTGAAATTTAAGGAAACATTTATAAGTAACTATGGTAACCTAACTTTTCTTCATATTGTAGTGTCTCTAATAGAATTTGCGGATTCCACCAGTGAGAGAATAGAAACAATGTAGTCGTTTCATATGAGAATCATACGAGTTCCAGTTTTGACAGAAGTGAAATATTAATGAATGGTTACAGAAGGTTATATTGAAGTCACTTCTCTGGAATTAAATATAATCTATTACATAAAATTATATACTTCCATGTACACTACAATTTAATACCATGTGGTTACAGATGTTCTCCAAGATGGAAAAATAGTATTATATTTGCATATTTTGTTACATGGGTATGTGTAATTTCTTCCATTTCTTCTAAACAATATAGCTTCACAAGGAACAAGGAATTTTGTTCTCTAAACAGGAAATTTTATTGCAAATCTTTCTTCATCATTCACTTTCCTTAGAACAAACTCACCTTCTGCTGCCTTCTGCATTAGAGAGAAATATAACTTACTTCACATTAGACTCATATTTTCAACTGCGAAATTTTATTCTTAGAGGCTATTTGTGTTTTGTAAGAAATGTCATCTAAAACTGAAGCAAAAATTATTTTTTCTTATGAAATTAAGATAAATTTACATTAACATTGATTGCTGGCTTCAGTGAAAATATTTTTTTCCTACATTTATTTGCAACCTGAATGCATTATCCAACACACCTATAAAGAAACCAGAAGAATACAAACAGAATAGAGAACCATCAGGTTTGTTAAGGCCTTTGATTAACTACACATCCTTGAAATATTTTTTTTTTTTTTTAAAGCAAATATCTTTCTACACTATGCCTGTGTTAAATTTTATTGGCTAATGCTTGTAAAAGTAAAGAACTAAACATTGTTTTTAGCTCACTGGTAATAAGCTTATTTGTGCAATTCAAGAGATGAAACACAACATTTAAACAAAGGCTGTTCTGCACCCTTTCTGTGACTGGCGATGTTCAGAGATAACTATCCGCCCTTGTTCACAGTAAGGAAACAAAACATGAACAAAACTATAAACCACACCATTTGCTTTCTGTGCAATAATTATAGGCAAAGCCCTAGTGTTTCTTTACACAAAGATAAAAGATACAAAGTAACGATACTCTTTAGCACAAAGTGGGACATAAAAGGCACCTTTCTATTCTGCACTTTCTGACACTGTCATTATTGTCATCAGTAATTTTGCACAAGCCATATTCCAGATTGGTCTTTGAAAGGGTTCATGTTCTTGAGATGTTCTGCCTTGCATTGTCTACTTAACTAAATAATGTATTAAAAGTAGAAGTGTAAACCCAAAACACTAAGCATAAATCATTTAAACTATTTTTTTCTTCTCAGTTGTAGTGCAACAACAAAAAAGTTTGCCTTCACTTTCCTTACGCATTTCAGCTATTTAAATGTGTTTAAGATAACCTTGCTGTTACATCATGCAGTATTTTTATGATTCTGAAGGAAGTGTTCATTACAAGGATTAAGAACTCAAGTCAAAACATGCTGAAAAGAGAATTAAAACCATGTAAATTATTTCACTCTTCATTTGCTAAGGACATATGTCTATATTCACTTAAATTCTTGGGTGTGTAAACCAAACATTGATTTCACTGCTTTTGTTGTCTAAAATGAAAGCAATTGCCCATAAATCTATACAATGTGAAAATTATCAATCACTCTATAGTTAATCTGAAATAAAGATATCATCTGAGCTTCTGAAAGATAAGTCATCCCTCCAACTTTGCCTATTTTACTTTCTTTAGGTGTATGGAATAACATGCAAGTGAAGCAGGGTCTTCATAGCTTAATTTTACTATAAAAACATCTGAGAAGATTCAGTGAAAAATTGTTGTAGCTTATTAAGAAGTTTCTAGAAACTACTTTTTATTATTTAATACAGTTTAGGAAAGAATTTAAGAGTTAGGAGTTATGTCACATCATTACAGGCTATACTTGAAATTTTAGATTTAAGGAAAGCTTAAAAAGTGTTTGTATATCCCTGCCAGAATAACTAAAATGCAGAAAGAACAAAATACAACTAAAAAATAAATCAGAACATGACATCTGGGCTTTTTTTTTTTTTTTTTTTTTCTTTTTTCTGTGCAGAAATTAGATTATATTCTGTTTTCTTTCTGTGGTTTATATGAACAGTCTACTAATGCATAGTAGACTGAGTTTGATAGGCCAGGTAGTCAGTGTTATAAAGAAAATCGATATAAATGGACCTTCTTTTTTAAATACTTCCTAGCATCTTAATGAATTGCATTATTTTCAACATTTATATATTGAATTGTTGCACACTTTTATTTATATGACACATTGTTTTCCAATCTTGTGTAATAATACAAAATTCTAGCTTAACAGTAGAGATTTTCTAAAAAAAATGTTTTTTTTTTTTCCAATATTAGTTTTATTTCTTCTTTTTTTCCTTTGGAAAATTAACACATGATATGAAATGTTTTTCTAATAGTCCTCTTGAGAATTTTTCCATATACTTCATCATCTTCAGATAATTTTGGAGAATTTTGTCTTTGGCTTGTGTACTCTTCAAAACAGAATAATACCAAAGCTATATCAGAGTGATTAAAACTGGGCAAGATAATTAATAGTCAGCTGTTGACCAATGCTACAAATTTGAGGGTTTTTTTTCCTTCTGAAAGAATACTTAAGGACACTATAGGCAGCAAATCCACTACAGATTTTGTATAATCTCCTTGTGATACAAAAGAACACAGACACTTAAGTGGCCAATCTCACCTGAGGCATTCAAGACTTTAAGGACAGAACTCCTAGAAACACTGAAGCACAATTCTCAAGCCATAATGCACATCCACAACTTACTGAAAAATTATGAAACATTTTTTACAGTGATTAACTTGTGTTCTTTCAGGCTTCCATATCAAGAAGGAAACACCCTAATGCCATTTCCTGTCAACTGATCTTGAAAAAGAAATAAGCCCTTGTTTGCACTAATGTGAAATGTGTATAGAAAGTGCTATGAATGTTTATATATTAGAAAAAATATTTTCTGGTTTACAAAATAAAGTATATTTAAGATTTTGGAGGATTTTTGTTATTGGTGGTTTGTTTTTTGTCATTGGCTTCTTTGACTACTTTCTTCTTTGCTCCCAGGAAATGTCCAGAAAGTGAAAAAGACAAGAAGTTTTGTTGGACCACTGTATAATAATTTTTTTTTTTTTTGATTCTGCACCTCTATACTACCCCTCCCTCCTCACCCCCTTCAGTCTTTTATCTTTTTATATATAAAGAAGATTAACCTGATTTCCTAATCTTCATTCAAGAAGAAATTTCCATCCTTAAAGCAGACTAAGTGATTTTTATTGGAGCATTTTAATTTTCTCATGCAGGATGGAAGGTGTTCATTAGTAATTTTAATCTAGGTCTAGAAGCTCCAATGTAGCTCCTGCTACAGTTATGAATCTGTATGAAAAATATGAATATATATTTTCAGTTCAGTTAATGAATTCATAATTCCTTGAGCTGATTAGAAATTGAGAGGAATATCTTTCTAATTTTTGTAGTTATGGTCTATAACTTAGCAAAAATATATTTCACTGAGGATTTTAAACCCGCTGGTTTTGCCCAGGAAGAAAACACCCCCAGCGGGACCCCCGTATTATCTCCAGGGTTGTTGTCAGCGAAGAGGAGGGCAGTGGCGAGTAAAGGAGGGATAGGCAACAATCGCTTTCTTCCAAAATAAAAGGTTTTAATAACATGAAAATAACAAACAAAAAACACCTGAGGCAGGCACTGAAACAGCACCCACCCCAGGGGAGAAGCGAAAGAGCATGTGGCCTTGGGGCCAGGGGTTTTTAACAGGTTGGTAGGTGGGTTTACAAAGGCATTGTCCTGTAAGGATACACGGATGGGTTACCTACAGGTCAGGGGTCCAATGGGTGTTAGGGGATTGGTCTTGTGGTGGCTAAGCCAACCACAACCTGGGAAAGGGGGAAAATTCTGGATGTGTGCCCCTGTCTGGGGACAAAGAGGCAACAGAAACCTCTGTCTCCAGGAGGCATGCTGCAACAATGGTCTAAAGTTATTCAAGTTTCAGATTAAAAAGTTTGCAAAACAGACATATTCCTCAGCATTCCATATTTATCAGTAATCTTTCATACCTGCTTTCTGAGGGTAAGTGACACATAATTTATTTGATCTAAAGAAAAAAAAGATTGTTTTGCAACAGAAAATCAATACACCCATGAACGTGTGACAAAAAAAATTTCATGAAGGTACTTGGAAGCACATGAATTTTTTCCTCTCATCTTAAACTTCCGTAAGATATTTAGGACAAAAATACACTGTAAACAACCCACATAGCAATCTCAATTTTACTTTTTCATTTAAGGGCCCCTTTGTGCTGTATATTATCTCAGTGAGATAGCACAGATGTAATTTATTTTCAGCCACTTGATATTTACAGACATCATGAATAGCTTTTCAAAAGGGGCCAATAGAACTGATTAGAATGTATTGATTTGTGTTCGGTGCTTGAGCTTACCACATGCAACTTTCCTACGCTTACATAGCATGAACTCCTATTTTTAAACGAGCTGAAGCAAAATTGCCTTCCTCAGTAATAGCTTCTTGTATCATTCAATTGCAGCAATCTTTTTTGAGGGAAAAAAAACAGTGAAATATAGAAGGAAAATATAGGTGAATAAATATGCTAACAACAAAACAATGTCTGACATTTTATACATAATACCTCCCTAAAAAAGAAGAGACAGGTAGGAAGATCAAGTCCTTCGAGACAGAACTGCCAGAACCAAAGTGGTTGTGTAAAACAAGTTTTAGATGCTTAATGGCATGAACCAAATACTTCTGTTCCAAACAACAAATCAGTGATTTGAACAAATGAACTCCTATCTCAGTATGGAAAACATGCCATTTTCACCAAATAAAGAATACTTTATTATGTGACTAATGGAGTTATACATGTTGTAGAAAGGGTCATGAATGCAAGTACTACAGTTAATCAAATTTTTATTGCAGGCAACAGCAGTAATATGTAACCTTTTCAGACTGTGGCAAAACATGTGATGGGAATGCAACAGGATTATCAGGTGACACACTAAACATTTTTAGTCATTTAGGAATGGGACCAAAGAACGTATTAACAACAGCTTAGGCAATCACAGTTGAAGTGTTGTGATCAAATACAAAAATAACAATATTGAAGAGGTATGAAAATTATAGGTAAATATGTGATGAAAAAATGACCATTTAAATGTGAAACATGAATAATTACTCAATGAAAATGTCTTCCTGTCTGTGTAAACGTTAAGGAGGGCACAATAAGAAAAGAAACCACATCTAGCACTAGTTCAGGAATGTTTTTGAAAAACAGTAATAGGTAGGAAGATAAAGAAATAACAGACAGAAAATACAACTGAAGTTTTGTCAGCGATCAGATAGAACTAAGAAAAAATACCAGCACCAGCTGATCATCTCCACAAGCCTTATCTGCCTAAAATCATCATGTTTGGTTGAGATAAGACTGTCCAGATGCATAAGAATCCCCACAACAATTCCTTGAAAGCGAACATCAAACACACAGGTGCTGGAGCGCTCAGTACTGAACTGAATTTCTGTGATATCAAGCTCAGAAAACAAAACAAAACAAAAAAACAACACTAGGAAAAATACAGAGAAAACAACGGAATTTTTTTTTTTTTTTTTCATAAAAGTGATTTTCCCTGGTTTACAGAGGACTCTTTAAATAGCTATTTCATCTTAAGTAATGGCTTTATCCAAGTATCCTTTGTATTGAAGGTTAACTTTTAGTAACCTTGACAGGAAAATATAACATAGTTACATGATTAAATGAAGGATATAGATTTTTATCAGAATAATTGTTCGATTTCTGACAAGTACTTGCCCTTTGTGGAACTCACTGATATACCTGGCTCTAGGATATAATCCTTATTTTCAAATTACTTGATTACTCAAGTAACTCCTATCTTGAGAACAGCATGGGTTTTGGCTTGTGTCAGACAGGATAACAGTAGTATTTTTCATCAGATTAAGCCAAAAAACACTGCACTCCAAAAGAAAATGATTTATGGCTTACTCTCTCTGGAACACTGAAGACTTAAGGGACTAAGCAAGGTCTTAGTCATCCTGTTAAATTTGAAATCATTATTAATGGAGAGACAAGGTCCTTAATAACCCTCATGGTGCTGCTTTATGCTGTACCTACATATATATTTTCTTGAAAAATATGAACTACTTTTGGCACTGAACATGAAGAGGAAAATATTTTTAACACCATATTTGAGAGATTTAATCATGAGATAAAATTTATTATAATAAATTGTAAACAAGGGCTTGCAGAATACAGAAACTTTAAAATATAATGTAAAATTAGGAAGCTGCACTGGTCTTGACTACTATTGCTAAGATTCATTAATAAAAAGATGCCACAAGCCTTGTGTACAATGTAGGACAATGCTAAACAAAGCCCAAAGTGGGAGTGTGAACTGACACCCTTAAATGGCACACTGAACAGTTTGCTCAGAAGGGGACTACAGCTCTTGTACAGATTACTTCAGAAGAACTGCATTTATCATTTGATTTATGTTATATGAGATGAGGTTTGAATAAAACGGTGCAGAGCCATTTTAATTGATAGACCAGCATGTCTTCTAAGGAAGCTGTACTTGTAGCACTTTGTAAACATAACTGGTAAAATTTCTTTGTGTAGACAAGTTCAAAGAGAACAGAAGCACAATTAGCTGGCCCAGGATGAGCTTCATAGCTCCCAGGATACTTGCCTCTCTCCACAGATGCAGCTTTCATCACACTGCACCATAAAGGCTCAATTTGTAAGAAATGTCAAGCCCAAACGATTCCAAGAGATCAGCTTCAAAGAGCTGGTTTCACAGGAGAACCAGAACTAAACGTGGACAGAAGGACTTCACACTCTCTCAGGGAAGACCCACAGTAAAGATGTAACTGTGGGGATACCAGCACTGAAATTGCAATCTGCACTGTTCTTGTAACTATACTGAGCTAATTTATATATAAGCAAGGGTTTGGGTTTTTTTAACGTGGAGCGTGGTCCATTAGGAATTAAAATCAAATCAGCAGGCTTACCAGCGTAGCCCTGTAGGCAACAGATTTAGAAAAAATAAAGAGCAAATAAGAATGGAAAAAGTGTTGGTTTTCTCTTTAATCAAGACATTAGAATACAGACAGTTACAATGAAGCCACTGAGAAGTATGCACTTCCTGTCTTTTACCCTATTTAGGTAATCTAAGGACTAGTCTTACACAGCTTCCAGGCAACTGTTTTATTGTTTTTTTCTGTTTCACTTTGAAAGTACTGATTTTTTTCCTCCTTCTTTTAAACATCAGCAATGCCCAAGAGTATGAAAAAAAATCTGTCATCTCAAAGTCTAGCTTCTGTTTGTTTTCACTAATGAAAACTGCATTGAAATAATGCAACCAGTCTGGGGAAAGCTGCTTTTTGTCTGTAACCATCAACTGCCTATATACCTTTTGTCCTGTCAGAGAGCACTGAAGTTGTAAGTGTCTGAAGTATTAGTACAGTTGGTGGGTAGAATTAATTTAAAAGCTTGCAGATGAACTGTTGGGATTGTCATTAACTTACACATACCCAAATGTCAGTTTTAAAGTAAGTCGGAGAATTACTCTTTATCTGTAGATTTTCATGTGGCTATTCTTAGGCTTAAGAATCAGCACAAAAATTTGTATCTCAGCAATATTCAAAATACAACGACGAACACCTGACTTTCTACAAGTGTTAAGTTATTGCTCATGGTTAGGAGTGCACGTGTAATATAAAGAAACTCAGACGCAAGTTGTTGATCACATATATGCATCAGGCAAAAGATTTCAAATGCTTTTAAATTTTTTTTTTTTTTTTTTTTTTTTTTTTTTTACAGAAAGTGGGCATAGGCCAAGGGAAGTCATGCACATAAACTCAGCTATGAGTTAAGAACATAAGTCAGCTCTCCTGACCCTAGATCCTGTGTTTAACAATTATAGTCTCCCTAGTTCCCTGAATTTGTTTAAAGTTCCTTGCACCAAACAGAGAAGAAATCCTATCTGCATCAAAACACAGATGAACTCAGAAGAAGAAAATTCCACTCTTACCTTTTTCAGAGATTCAGCCCTCTGCCACACAAATTAAAAATAAACCTTACCAGCACTTTTATTGCTGCAATTCCTTCTCCAGGCACTATCAGGTGATACAAACTCTGGTCAATAAACTTCTGTTCTTCTTCACTCAACGCCTTTGACTTAAATGTGCAATAACGAAAACCTGAACTTTGTCTAGCAGATAAATTGTCATGTTTGTTAGCTTTTGGAAGGAGCAGTTTGACACCTGTATTTAAAGAATGAGAGCCTCATGCATGCATTTGGACTAGAATTTGAGGAAATACTAGGGAAAGTTGGACTATGCGATTCAGAGACTTCCAAATATGCATGCAGCTGCTAGCAAACCTAAGAGCAGCTGCAGGTCCATGACCCACATGTCCCAAATCTGATAACAGTGGCCAGAGTGTGAAAGAGCAGGGATGGCAACTCCCATTTGCCTAGGCAGCTTTGGTACACTGCTCATAAAATTGACATTGAAGGTGGTAAAAGCCAACTATTCATTTAGGTTCCATGGGATGACAAGATATAACCTGGAAAATTCTACCATTTTTCTGTTTGACAAAGTGGCTCAGGCTCTTCAGTCACTTCTACCACATCCTTCCATCCCTGTCCTCCTATGCTATTCTCACTTTTTTTACAGCACTTGAATCTTGTCTTTGTTTTACTCACTAGAAGTATTTGACCTCCTCTCTCTTCTGGAGCTATGAAGCTTCTAAAATGTCCTTAATTTGCTGTTTCTAGACATTTATCCCAAATCCTCTCACTTTCTAGTCTATATTTACCACTTCCTTCATATCTATTGTAGTTTAATCTTTTATTGAAATATTTTACCAGCAAATACATACCAATAAATATAGGTGAAGAAAATGGACTACATCTTAAAAACATGGATTCTGTTCTCATAGAATTTATTTTTTTTGCTTTCCATGTAACATACTGGTGTTCTGCCAGCTAACCCTTACTCTATATAATTTTTGCCAGTTGTAAAACTCAGAATTGCTAATTTTTATCTCTCTTACAAAACAAATTATTTTTATAACCTCCCCTTCCTTCTCTCTATGTTCTTCTCTTCCTTTATTTTCTACATAGAACATTTTATCAAAAACATCTCCCCATTTGTGTCTCATGAGCTGTGAAATATGGTTTAGAGACAAGGGAGAAGATAAATAGTTTTCATTTGTAACCCACAAGAAAATGGTTTGTTCTGCTCCGGTAACTGGTAAATCTAAAAGATACTGTAACATAAATTCTGTGTTCTTTTTAATAACAGCAGTCATATAAGAGGATGACTGAGCTTGTGTAACCTTCCTGTTATGCATCAAATCAAACCCTATTAAAACTTTACTGGCACAAACACTTAACATATAAAAGTTGTTTTCCCTGTGGAAGAAAAAATGTCTGATATGTTCTCAACTTAAAACAAAGAATTAAAATTATCATAACTATATATAAACATTTGCCTTCTATGCTTATTTTTCAGATTGTAAAGTATGTTTGTGATCATTTTGTATGAAGCTGCTGCTTAAAATACACGTTTTCTGAACTGGTTAGATTCAGAACTGATTTTCCAAGTGGAGGAATCTTGAAGATGTTGTTAAAGTACTGTCTCAGGATTTATTGAAGGTTATTCTAATTAAGGGACAGGCATACTATAAAACAGAATAATTAGCAGCGTAAGTGGAATTGAGGTGAGATCAGTTCAGAGAATTCCAGTCAGCTGTCCCAAGAAAATTTGTGGATAAAGCCTTCATGACAAAAACTGGTAAGTCCTTTTCATGGTTGGATATGGCTGTGAGGGTTTTGATGTTTCAGAAGACTTATTTAGATGAAAGCAAACACAGCTTGACATTAATATGGAAATTTTTAGCAATATGTTGAGTCATGAAGACTGTTGTTGAGGAACACTGAGGAGCTAACATTTTTTCTCTCAGACAGAAGTAACATTAAGAATTTCTGGCAGAAATAGTTCAAATCCAGAGCAGAAGGAGGGGGAAAAAAAAAAAAAAAAAGGGAGCAGCAGGGTCCTGATGAAGGAAAAAAGTCATATATATATATATATGTATAGGAAAATCATCCACTTAGTCTTTCCATCACAAGATAAAACACTGTCTTCTTAAGAAAGGGAAGACAATTAAACACAAACTTGATTCTGCTCTGAAAATCTCCAATGAACTTTGTGCGAGAATATCTCTTCCCAGACATACGAGATGAAATAACTTATTTCTTCTAAAGTAGTCTTCTATACCCAAAGAAAGCCACCTAAAGGGGACAAGGTTAAGAGGAGGCCATGTTTAACAATGTTTAACAATAAGAAGCATTTACCTTTGATCAAGAAATTAAGCAGAGAGTTAAATCCTACTAATTTCAAATCCTTCTATGGAGCAGAGATCTCTAAAATAGTTTTTCTGTGTATTGTTGTGGAAAAAAAATAATCAGAACTGCATCCAAGTGCATTTTCAGCTTAAAGTAACTGGCAGAAAGTATCTGAAATTACAATAGGATGGTTTCAGGCAGGACAACGTAGGAATTCCCAAACTTTTCTACAAAAAGAGAACACGTGAAGTATCTGAACTAACTGCAGAGATAAGTCAGAGTTTTAAGTAATGAAAGTGAGCTTGCAAGAGGTGAGCATTAGTGATTAAGTGTCGTGCATGTGTGTATCTCAATCTCAATAATATTTTTTGACAGAAGCCATAGCTGTAATAAAAAGAAAACTGACTAATGGAGTTCCTTAAAAAAAATCAACAAACAATTTCCCACATCCTTCTAGATAGTACAGTAAGGCAGAATATAGTGGTGGTTTTCACTTTTTTTTTTTTTTAAAAAAAAGGCACTAAATCTGCTTCAAAGTTCAAACCCCAAAGTATGCAGGCAAGTGCATACTTTATACTTATCAAATAAGTAGGTTCCATCATGCTGAAGAATGGCAAGCCTGCAGTTTTCAATATTCCAAGCTGGGAACAAATAATTCCAGAAGTATCTTAGTTATAATGATAATAATTTGCAGTAATATCTGAATCCTTACTAAGAACCACCCTTTCTGTGTTCTTGCCACTGTACAAACACACAGGAATTAGCTGCAATCAAAGGTCTTTCTTCCAATCGGTTTATAGCATACCCAATAAAGCAATTATCCCCAAAAGACATTACCAAGACATGAAGACTACAAAACCCCTGCTTTTCATTGTCCCATGAATGATAATCTAACAGCATAGACATATATATATATATATATAAAACACTAGATTAACAATTAAGTAATAAATGCTGCCCAAGCTTATAGTAAACTTCTTGACACAGTAGTCTCACTGAGAGCTATTATATAATGTTACTGTAGGAAAAAAAAATAGTAAACCACTGATCATAGTACTCAAGGTGTCAAATACAGATTCAGAGAAGATAAAAGTCTTTCAAATCCCTGCAGCCAAATCCTACCCACTTAGTCCTAGAAGAATAACTGCCCTCTATTTAGACATAGATATTCACAGAATCACAGGAATCACAGAGGGGTAAGGGCTAGAAGAGACCTCTGGACGTTATCCAGTCAGTAATCCCCCCTTCCCATCTCCTGAAACAAAGCAGGTTCACCTAGAGCATGTCACACAGGAACACATCCAAGCGGGTTTTGAAAATCTCCTGAGAAGGAGAATTTTCTCCACAGCCACTCTGGGCAACCTGTTCCACTGTTCTTTTATTCTGCTGGCCACTTGCCCAACATAAAAATGATATTATCATCAACAGACAAACCAGCAGCCAAACTCCTCCTTCTACTACCATATCACATGCCTGAGATCCAAAGTGCCAGACAGCCAGAGGGAGGAACAAGTCAATGCACTCACCCACCACAGTGAACATGAAGAAGGGAGCAAGCTAGGCAAGGAGCCAAGACATGGGCAATGGCAGCAGCCAGGCCATGAGCCCAGTGATATAACAGGGACTCAGAGACAACTTCAAATTCTGGCCCCAACATCCTGGGAATTCCACTTGCCGTGAAGAGTCAGGGAGCCCTCTCAATAGCCAAAACAGACAAATCCTAGTACAATCAGAGCCAGTTCTTACATTGGTGGTTTCTTGCTCCACCTCCAAGTTAATGTGGAAAGTGGGGGCACCTGGTGGTGATCTGCTAATCAGTTCCCAACCAAGGCTGGCCAGACCCTGGGTGAAAACCTATCAGGAGGGTTTTTCTTGCCTGGTTGTGGACATCATCCATATGCCAGCCCTCATTCAGGGCTGGGGGTTTAACCCCAGCACTTCAGTCATCCTCACAGTCAAAAAGCTTCTTCTTATGTTTGGACTGAACTTACTCCGTTCTTGTTTGTGTCCATTATTCCAATAGATTACGTATTTTGATTATGTTGTGTTTTGATATTGCCTTCATTAGTCCATTTCTGATTTAGTAAATCACAGTAATATCTATATTGACTAGGATTATGAAACAGCTGGTCACATATAAGCCAGTGTTCCAATGTTAGTATCCAACACCCACTACTTAGTGGATTACTGGCACATTTACTAGTTGAGAGACCATATGGGAGCATGATAAGCACTCTAAGATAAACTAAATAAGCAATTAAAGGGAGAGACATGAAAATCTCAGTGGTTAAAACCTTTAAAGGGATTAGTTTCATATGGTAAATGTATTTCTGAAGGGGTTAATACAGCATCAAATAGACTAAATGCCACAGTGTTTAAGAAAGCAATCTGGTTGCTGACTAGATTATGTGCTCTTTTTACATGGAAATGAGAAAGTTGATTTTAGTAACAAGAGACTATCTGAAGCTATTTGCATAATTGATGGAGGAGACATGACATATTTTCCAGTTTCATGTGATTTCAAAGTTTTATCCCACTATTACAACTTTTAAAACAATTATATCAGTTAAAAGTGTTAAAAGTATTAAAAGAAAAAAGTTTTATTAGCAATTTGAAATAATGATTTATCATATTTAGACTAAAGTCAACAAAGTAAAAAACCCAGATGCCCAGATGGCATTTGAAAACAACTTTGTTAGAAGATTATTAATAAGAATGAGGACAACTACTGTAATGAAAATCAGTTTGATCTGAAAGTCTAAAATATCACGTTCTGTAGACAATGTTATTTCCAAGGACAGGCTTCTTTGTGCCAGGTATATCGGAAACAAAATATGCTTACGTGTATAAAGATACACTATCCAGTTTGTTACTTGATGTGAAAACTCCATAGGTACCAACTCTGTTTGCAGAAACTCAATTAAAAATTTTCCAATGACCTACAAAACTTTGCAAGAGGGACTATGGGCATCCCTGTTTGAAGATAAAGCTCTTTGTTTGTACAAATACGAATATACACAAATATAGATATGATGACCAGTAATACTATAAACAATCAGCAAATCTAACTTAAATATTACTTTAAAAGATTAGTTTTAAACAAAATGAGTACAATGATGTCAATACTAAAACAATGTTTGCGCATGCAATTGATTGAAAGTCACATTCAGTGTTAGTTCAAGGTTTGTGAATCATGTAGACAAAATTCAGTTCTGATGGTAGAGTAGAATAAGACAATAAGGTTGAACTGAGGTTTCTGCTGGAGCAGAGGGAGGCTGTTGCAGCTAGGATCAGAATCTAGTCTGGGAGAACAGAAAATTTTGGAGAGAGATGAGAGTCTCCTTCAGGCTTTGGTTTAAAAATTACTTTTTTTCCCTCCCAAAAATCACTCCTCCCTCTGAAGATCTCCTTCTCATTCGTCTCCCATGATTCCCACTTTTCAGCTAATATATTTTCCTTGCAACAACCAGTCTGAAATCCTTCCTCATCACTGCCTATCCATAATGCCTGCCTGTGCCTGCTTGCACCCTGGTGCTGATACTCTGCTCCTCCACTGCTGTGCAGGGAGCAGGCACCAGCTTGTTTGTGAAGAGCCACAATACCACTCATTTTTGCCTGGCACACGAAAAGGACATAGATTTCTGCCTATAGGAGACTGTTATCTATTTTGTCAATGGCTTGAGCTGGCTCAAGTTGAGGAATTCAGAATCATATTAGCAGTAGCAATTCATTCTAATGACGGAGATGGTTAAGGATATGCCTTCCAATATGGTGTAGCACAAAGAAGACTTCCCTGCTGTTCTCCAAAAAGATCTCTGAGTATTTGTCAGCAACATCTTACCTTAGACACAGAAAACAGCATTCTCCACAACAGTCACTGCTCCAAAAGGGTGGTAAAATTAATATCTAAAAACACAGAGCAAATTCAGTTTCAAGGTAAGTGCTACTGCACATAAATTCAGACATTCTAGTGGGCAATTTTGTTCAAAATGACTACAACTATTTTAAAAGAAGTGCAATATATAATATACTATATACAGACAAATAATGTAATACACGGATCTACAAGCCCTTCTAGCAACACTAGTTAGAAAGGTTTTGTCCAAATTTGAAATAGAACAATTGAAAAAGTAAATAATAAATTGGTGATTCGCAGCAAATTATGTCTCAATAACTGAGGAGAAAAACATTATGTTATCTTGTTTGGGAAAGCAGTTTGAAATAACATATTTAGTTTCATAACCCCAATTCCAGAACCACTGGCCAAGAAAATTAACAAGAATATTAAAACAAACAAACAAACAAACAAACCCAAACAGAACACATAAATTGAATTCCATTTTTTCATTAGAAAATAAGTCACTATCACATTAACGTGGTTACAGTTTCAATGGGAACAGACTGAATATGAACTGCTAAAGGAAGACAGACGTTTTCTACATCTGTAAAAGAAGGCAGACTATCTCCTAACCACCTCTTTTCATTCATTTTCCTTCTAAGCTAATTTTTTTTAAAAGCTAGTAAACTGACACCAGGGTGAATATCTTTTCCTTCCCGGAGAAGAAAAAGAATCCCCAAGAATGTATTTTTCTCTGGGGAAAAAAAAAAAAAAAAAAGAACTATTATATTGCAAGGGCTAATACACGTAAGCATTATTATCAGAGTACAATGTTATCATCCAGTCTTGCAGAATCCATCAGTGAGGAACAAGCCTTCAGCCATATTCATCAAGGTTCCAGTTACAGAGTCTGAGCTACACAGCCAGAAAATTTTATCACTAAAGAAATCTTTGCATGCTAGAGAAAATGTATAGACTTCCTTGGAGTCCTGCAGATACATCTGCATTTCAACTGAATCTAATTTTGGTTGTCAGCTCTGTTCTAAGACAAAAAAAAAAAAATTAAAAAAAACAAAAACAAAAACAAAAACAAACATGACATGAGTTATAAATTAAAGTAGATTTTTGTTTTACAAGATAAAGAAATGCTCTTTGTCCCTACTGCTTTGATATTTCATTAAAATATCTGACAGCTAGAGTTGGGCAGATGTCATTGAAGAGACTGCTATGAATCAGGTAATTACATTTTGTGTGCTTTCCAGACTATAAAAATTCTCTCTAAGGAATCTAAAATCCTGCAAATGCTAAATATCTCAAAAGGTATTTCAGCTGCTCATTATGCTCAGGAAATGCAGCCATATCATTTCTGAGTTTTAACATGTTTTGAGAATCACTGGAAGCCATGAGGCTACTACAAAAATTTCAGCATCCTCGAGTAGGAAGAGTGTGCCTTACACAATTTACAGGGGCATCAGCCCAAAGGTGGTGCCTAGAGAGTGCACCACTGAGCTCCTCCGGCTCAGGCTCATCCTATGCATCCTATTTTCACATCAAGGCAAAATCTGCCAACGGTCCCTACCTCCTTCTTCCCTTGCAGACCTCCTCCCCACCTCACCTGCTAAGATAAGTAACCACAAAACATTAGCCTCCCTAGGAGGGAGGCACACACCTTCTGCTCAGTATCCTCGTTGGGATCATGAGAACCCCAGGACACAGCAGAGCCTATGTACCAAACTTATGTAACTACTTACCACCACCACCACCATCTACAATCTACAACAGTCAAAAAAGAAACATAAATACACAGACAGGAGTATTATGTGCTAACTGAAAACATTCCTTACAGCTAACTTCTGTGATGTGTTAACTGAGGTCTTGAATCCCAAGCAGTTTAATCTACCATTAAAAATGGTGGTTTATTTTGTTTGGAAGACAATGGTTCTTTTATTCTTACTGTGTGATAGCATCAGAAGCACCAATGTGTATTATTTCATTGTCATGCTTATCAGTTTACATTAGTAGTGATGTGGCAAAAAGCAAATAGTAATTGTGTGATTATAGTCAAACCAAAATAAAAATGTGTGCTAGGATTTGTGAATAACATACTGTACCTATCTACCTTAAGCTGGTGCAAGACAGACCTATACAGTTCCTGTTACTGAACGTAATGGAAATATTTCCCCTGTTCCGATTGTTAATTTCCCAGTAATATTACAAGTCTTCTTCTAATTCAAGGAAAAAATAAGGTGCCTTGCTATCTACAAATAGAATTAAGTGCTGAAAATTATCCAATAACTACTTTTCATCCGGGAGAAAAACAAACAAAAAAAGAGAACACTACCTCCCAGAAAAAAAAAAAAAAAAAAATCCAGTAAAAGAACACAAAATATGCTGGAACAGTGCAGAAACAACCCCACCTTCTCCCTGTACACTGTTATTAATAAATGCCATGGTTGAAGCATCAAAACCTATAGACAGAGCAGTTTAACAAAACATAGCGAGGTACTTTCTCTGATCTGAAGGATACACAAGCTCAGCAGAGCAGTCTCCAGTGAGATCAAAGAAATGTTTGACAGAGAAACCTCTACTCTGACAATATTGTTTGATCTATGTCTCAAGGACAGAAAAGAAACGTTATTTCCAT